>NW_022196912.1:76969070-76969327 GCF_008632895.1 Mastomys coucha | reverse complement strand
AAAAAAAAAAAAAAAACAACACCCACACACAAATATAAGAAAAATCTTTGGTTGATTATTTAAGATTGCTCCAATTCACATATCTATTATATAATTAGAAAGTTTACTTTTTCGTATTTCAACAGAAAAGATTTTACAATCTCTAGAAAGATAAGTAAAAGAATGCCTAAAGACCAGTCTATTAAGAATATGCTATTAAAAACAATAAATTTATGAAATTCTTAGGGAAATGGATGGATCTGGAGAATATCATCCTG
>NW_022196912.1:76963775-76968661 GCF_008632895.1 Mastomys coucha | reverse complement strand
TTGTTTTTGTTTGTTTTTTTGTTTTTTGGAAGGGAAACTGGGAATGGAGAAATTCGCATATAAATAAATAAAAAAAAAAAGAATATGCAATATCATCACGAAGAACAATTTGTGAGTTGTGCTATATTCATATGACGAAATGATGTATATTAATAATAGTTGTATAATAATACAACTATACTGGCATGTTAAAAAGTGAATAAATACTTAAAATATTTTATGATTGGAAGAAATGATACACATAAAAATGTTCAAACCACCTAACATCATATGGACATATGCATACAGAAAGCACACACACTTAAAGCAGTAAGTTTTATAGAGGAGTTTGGAAAGGAAGAACAAAGTGATGCTGCTCTAGAACCCTGGCTTTAGACTGAACTGTTTTCATCAGTTACTGTGGTACTTCTGTAATGTGAAACTGTGTTCTAGGAATATGGTTTTCAGGTCAGATTCTCAATAAGGGCAATATGATATGACATTGTTGTACACCTTCTCTAGTATATGGAATAGGTTTACGTAGTTTTGGTTCCTTTGCTTATTCATTGTTGTATGATTAAATACCATCAAAATAATTACTTACTTGTAATTGTGAAGGAATATACTTAAATTTCCATATTGTTGGAGTTGCATATTACTGTGTAGTGGCTGTAAATTGTATTCCAAAATCATTTTGATTTATAAATTTCCCTATTGTTTATTTTTAAAGTAGACTATTTTTTATTTGTTCTTTCTTGTTATTCAGATCTTGTTATTCTTTATGCATTTTAGACATGAACTTATTGTTAGAAATGTAATGTGGTTCTATGTTCTTCTATCTTTAGGTAGTCTCTCACCTTGTTGATGAATACTCTAAACATCAGTAATTTTAAATAAAATATAAACCATAATATTAAATAAGTAATCTGAATATTATCTCCTGCTCATATTACATTTCAAAAATGCCTCTCTCATCATTGATTTATCTTTTAATTGAATCATTCTACCTCAGGCTTACTATATCAAATAAGCCCCATAGTATTACAACATTTAATGTCAATAAGAACTAATTGTGTAAAAGAAAAGTGTTTTTCACTTAGAATTATTTTATTTGACTTCCAGCCCAAGAAATAGCTCTTCTGGCTCTCTCTCTCAGTTGGGGTATAGAAAAATGCAATGGCAGCTTTACAACTCTTGCTACTTAGGGAATGAGGATGGAAAACAATATTCATTATTGATGTGCACAGAAAATATTTATGTCCCGGAGTGCTATGCCAGAGGTCTTATAATTGTTAACGGCTATTTTAAATTGCACTTAAGCCCCAAGAAAAGATTTTACATTCTACATATTTAATTTTGAGATTTTGTGCATGCTGTACTGAAATATTTAAGAGATATGATTAAATAATAACAGGAGACATTTCATGGCGCCTGTGCCATATGTCATTTAGGAACAGCATATCTGATAATAGTCATAAAATAAATGTAACTACTAGAGATTTTTATACTTCTATTCTAATATTTTTAATTTATACTTTAAAATTTATACTGTAATGAGGAAAAGTACCATGGTTTGATTCATATAAACATTAGTGATATTCAAATCAAGATAAATGTATTTATCTTCACAAACATTTATTTAGCTATTATATAATGTGTATATGTTACAACTATATATATATATATGTATATATATATACATATATATATATATATATATAATTTCCTTATGGTGAATATATAATGTATTAATTGACTTACACATATATGTACCTTTTTATTATCTTTAGTCTCCATCATGTGTAAATGATATACCAGAGTACTTTTCTTACAAATAACTCTAACTTAGTAACTGTTAATTGAACTCTACAGATACTTCCCTTCACATTCGCCTTTCCAGTTCAGTAGCTTGACTACAATTTACAGTCAAACTTTATGACAACAACTTTTTTATAAAACATGGCTGAGAAAATGCAATGTTTGTCCTTCTATACCTGACATATTTTATTAATATCAAATTCTATTTACTTGTACACTTTTATGGCTACGTACCATTCTATTGAATACATATTTCATTTCAACATTTTCATTAGTCGGCAGATACATACATATTTTGCATTTACAGTCATAGTAATGACTGTACAATAAAATTTTGAATATAACCATGTCTTCAATACATTGATTTCATTTCCTTTTATACATATTAAGTAGTAGGAAGGACTGGTTATGCACCTTTGTGTGTATGATATATGAGAATTACAATGTATAATCTAGTGTTTCGATTCTTAACTTTTGAGAAATCTTTTATTTGCAAAAATGGCTATAACAATTCACAGTCCCAACTACAATTTGAAAAGTTCAATGTGTTGCTCTTTCTTTTACTTCATATCCTTATCAAATTGTGTTTTCTCTCATAAGTTCACTATTCTAACTGGAATGGGATAATAACTCCCTGTGGTTTTGTTTTTTGTTTTAAAAATAATAAAGATAGATATTTTGAATAGCACCTATTGAACACCTCAACATTATCTTTTGAAAATTATCTAGTAAAATTGCATATTTTATCAGATGTTTTAGAAAGTTTTTGTCATTGAGGTGAGTTTATTGAAATTTCTAGATCTCAACCTCTTTTCCAGGACATACTTTTATTTGTATGATTGTCCTTTCCATGATCTGACTTTCATTCAGTCAATTTTTCCTTTATTAGAAGACACTGTTTACTTTTCCACAACTGTATTTGATTCTGTTAGTATCATAGCCTAGATTTTAGAAGTATTTTCAAAACATATATTTCTAAAATATTTTTCATGTTTTCTTCTACTATTTTCATAAATTCAATTCTTACTAAGATATTTAATCTATTTTGAATAATCTTTCCTTTCATATATAATAAAATTTCTTTTTCCAGTAATTATACAATGTGATTATCATCATCTTTTGAAACTAACTGTCCCTTCTCTATTGTCTCCTCTTAGCTTCTTCATCAATACTGACTTATAGTTGTTTAATGGAGCCTTTCTGTCAATAACATGTTATGTAAAACCAGGGACTGTTCAATTTTGGCCCCTTTCTCTAGGTTCTTCTTTAGTAATATTTTCCTATTAACATCTATATGCCAGTACTATTCTTAACAATTTGGTTGAAAGTAAACTTTCTTGTTCTGGTAGAGATATTAGAAAATAATTTTTCATCTATTTTCTATGAGTTATTACATCAGATGTTTTGTTTTAATACAGGACATATATTAGGTTGAGGTGAGTTCCTTCTGGATCAGTTTCATTCAGAGATTTATATCATGGTAGGATACTGAATTTCACCAAATCATATAGTTGTGTTATATATATTTCAGTCTGTGAATATTCAAACTACAAGTTTGCATAGGAACCATAATTGCACCTTTGGTTGAATCTTAATTAATTACCTTTGTAATTGGCTACTAGGCTTTTAATGTGACTAAGGTATTGAGAAATTTTGCGTCAATTAAGGAAATTTACTTTTAACTCTTAATTTTTTTAACTTATGTTTTTGCCCTAGTTTAGTTTCCTTATCTGTGAAACATTGACCTCATCAAATACATGGGTAAATTCTCTTATTTTCTTTTTGAAAATACTTCATTAAGCGTTTCCATTAGTTCTTCCAATTTTTGTAAAATGATTTAGGATGACAGTCAACATAGAACAACCATCACTTATTTGTTGGATTCATCCTGGATATTTGTTTATTACCAAAGGTCAGTGACAATCCATCTAGTATAATGATCTGTCTTCAGTCAGAGTCATATTTGCTTGTTATTGTAAGCCTATAGTGATATTTGTGTCATCTTCTTGAATTGAGGCCTGTATTGTGATAGAATAGTTTTCCTTACTAGCTTTTATTTACTTCATTTGATTTAAAGCTTTTCTTTTTTTTAAAGTTGGCTCAATGTGATAATTCCTACCCACATTTCCATATCATTGGTGTGGTATATATTATCTCACACTTTTACTTACAGCTAGACTGTAACATTGAATAAAAGGCCTGTCTCCATGATCCTCCTTCAAAGCCATGCCTCTCAATCCAGAGATTACTCAACTTTTCAAAGCATGGCCACCTGCTGGAGACCAAGTATTTTAAGACAGGAACATGTAGTGTATTCACATACAAGCCATAATAACTAAAAATAAAATATGTGCATTTGCCCTTATATCTTTACCATGTTTCAATATTTAAAACATTATTTACATATGTGTGTGCATCCATTAGTGTGTATGCTAGTATTTGAGAGTGTGACTGCATTGCTGTATATAAAGGACAAAATGCTGGGGTCATAGATGCAGGTCACTGGGTATGAATTCACATGATGTAATAAGAATTTAGTTCCTCATGATTACACAAGATATTTAATAATGGGTGAGTGGTATGCCAGCCTTCATGTGACATTTTAATGTCATGTTTTTCATCTTTCTATATTGTCAATATTTTAATATGCAACATAGTTGTTACCATTGTTAGATGTGTACGGATTGTATACCATGTTTACAGACAGAACTAGAGCTTCTTGGATTTGTCTCTGCAAATACATTTTTAACAGTACTATGTATTCTAAATAAATAAAATTTGAGTAACTGCCTTAAGAACCTTTTATTGAAGATGACTGATGGGATACATTCTTCCCTATTTTGTTCACTTGCACCCTATGTTTTCTTTTGTTCATCTGTAAGGACAGCTCTTGTCAATACTGTTACTGGCAGGGATGTATTATTTTTTCCTTTGTTACTGTCACAGTCTTTTGAGTATTTTCTGTGAGTATCTCTTGCCCTGTAATAGTTCCTCAGAGACATTTGCTCCCAAATGAAGTGGGAAAACTTTATGAGCTTTCTTCTCTCTCTCTCTCTCTCTCTCTCTCTCTCTCTCTCTCTCTCTCTCTC
>NW_022196912.1:76923232-76963740 GCF_008632895.1 Mastomys coucha | reverse complement strand
TCTCTCTCTCTCTCTCTCTCTCTCTCTCTCTCTCTCTCTCTCTCTCTCTCTCCCTCTCTCCCTCTCTTCTTCTCTCCTTACTGCTTAAGTGGCTTCTATTCATATTTAAACTTTGAGTGATTAGTTAGTATATGTCTGAGGACATTTGCTCAATTGGATTTGGCTTTGACACTTGACCTTCCTGCATATCAATATTAATATCTAATTTAATGTGAGACTATTTCAGCTATCTCTAAACAAGGATTTAGCTTTCTTAATAGTTTCAAGTACTTTGTTTTATTGCCAGAGTTTGGTATAATGATAGTGAAAGTCATCTCGTGGTTATTAAGTCAGCTGTTAATTTAGATCAAAAAGGAGTCTCACAGAAATAGATGTATAAAGAGTCTTAGCTATACAGCAAGCTCCTGTGGTTGGTGGTAAAACAGGCAAGTAACCAGAGATAATCTTTAGACTCAAATATTTGATCTTCTAATTTGGTCTTTTTTAATTAATTAATTAATTAATTAATTTCTTACACTCTATATTTTATTTCCCCCGACCCCTCCACCCTGTGATTGCTGCTTACATCTTATTCTCATTGGAATAATGATGTGAGGACTCTCCAGGGGCATCTACTCATATGTTAGTTGGAGTGTTATAAACTGAACCAGAAAAGCATGTTTCTGTATGATCTACAGATCTGGAGGGTCTGACTAGAGGATGTGTTTTCCGGCAGGGCCTAAAATCCTCTGAAATTGTTATCACTGTAGAAAAGAACTCCATGGCAAAGTCCCATGCTTATTCCATTAATGACTTTCCATGCTGCCATGTTTGGTATGGAGGGAAAGGCAAGTGAATAACTTTTCCTCTTCTGTTGTCATGAATGTGTCTTTTAAGATTAGTATACTAAGGCCAGTTAATAGAGTTCCTTTCCTGATTATTTGTACTCTTATGATAGTACTCCGATGAGTAAATAACTTTTGATTTTCTTTAATCCTGGTTGAGTTTTTTGGTTAACAGGAATCTTATTGATCATCTTTTTTATTAAATAATTTCTTTATTTACATTTCAAATGTTCTTGCCTTTCCTGGTTTCCCCTCCCAAAAAACCCTCTATTCCCTCTCCCCTCCCAACCCACTCTCTCCTGCTTCCTGGCCCTGACATTACCTGACACTGGGGCATAGAGCCTTCACAGAACCAAGGACCTCTCCTCCCATTGATGACCAACTAGGTCATCCTCTGCTACATATGCAGCTTGAGCCATGAGTCTCAGCATGTACTCTTTGGTTGGTGGTTTAGTACATGGGAGCTCTGAGGATACTAGTTAGTTCATATTGTTGTTCATCCTATGGGGCTACAAACCCCTTCAGCTCCTTTATCTTAATCACAATCTAGTAATAGTAACTTTATTAATATCTTATGAGAAGAATAATATTTATGGATATGTTTACATGAATTTCATAGTAACATGAATGTTTTTAAATAAAAAACAAATCTAAAGACATTTTGTAACTCCTTTCTGCATCATTGATCAAATTCAGAATATGACTTTCTTGATAATAGTATGTTATTGAATAAGCTATTGTATAATTATTTAGTAAAACTTATGCTTTTTAATTAAATAACTTTCCTTAGTTAATCCATATACACATATTTCCCTCCAGCTAGTCATGATTTTGAATTAAAGTTTAGGATTATAGGAGGGAAGAAAAGAGAGGTGCAGAAAACAAAAGCATGTCATGATATAAGTACTGATTATGGTTATAACAACAAGGCTGTCTGTACTGGGAAATTCTTTTTCTGTTCCCCTCTGTATTATCAAAGCTGGGAATAAGTGTGCACAGTATGCTTTAGCAACACCTGCTGGATAGGAATCAAATGATTTGGTGCCAGGGTAGCTCAATGGAAAGACAGCCTCTGCAATGGTAGAATGGTGTTTTCATAGGGTATTTAGATCAACAAGAAAAGAAGGTGATCATTGCCAAGGGCCCTCTTCAGAAGTAGCATTAGTGAGATCAGCTCTTTTAGCAAAACGTACAGTTGTTCTTATGAAGGTAAATGAGGACTTTATCTATTTCTAAAATTCTAGGTTTTCTTTTCAGAATATGTATAGTGTAGGAAATATTTAAGATTGCAAATATAAAAAAGCATAGTCTACAATTCTCAGGCAAAAGGGAGTTGGTTGACATTTGCCCCAAGGACAGAAACCTAATATGGCTGTCTTCTGAGAGGCTCTGCCAGAGCCTGGCAAATACAGATGCAGATGCATGCAGCCAACCATTGGACTGAACACGGGGACCACAATGAAGGAGTTAGAGAAAGGATTGAAGAAGCTGAAGGAGGTTGCAGCCCCATAGGAAGAACAACAATATCAACCAACCAGACACTCCAGAGCTCCCAGGGACTAAACCACCAACTAAAGAACTCCAGCTGCATATGTTGCAGAGAATGGGCTTATCTTGAATCAATGTGAGGAGAGGCCATTGGTCCTGTGAAGGCTGGATGCCCCAATGTAGGGGAATGCCAGGGCAATGAGGTGGGAGTGAGGGAATGGGGTGTGGGAGCACCCTCATAAAAGAAGGAGGAGGAGGATAAGATAAGGGATGTATGGAGTGGAAACCAGTAAAGGGGATAACATTTGAAATGTAAAGAAATAAAATATCCAATAAAAAAAGAAAAAGAAGAAAAAAGAAGCATAACAGGTAACTAAGGAGAGAGAATCATATTGATTGGAATATGAAGGAAAATAGAAATAAAGATTGTACTATATATATTAAGGAAGTAATTGTGAATGTCATGAATCAGCTATATATAGCATAATGCCAAAACTTATATTAGAAAATACATTATCTTCATAAAAATATCGCCTTCATTCTAAAATGTCTATACTTGCCATCAAAAGTATGTTTAGTACATACATTAGTGTATTACATATCGCAAGTATGAAATACTAATTTACATGGTTTCAAGTCAAAGTGTTATATTTTGTTTAACATATGAAAGAGGTAAGAGAGTTGATTTTGGTAGAACAACTATCTAAGATAATTAAAATTTTAGAAATATTTCATTCTTACTAACTTATGAAATTAAAATTCTGTTAAATGTTGCTTAGAAAATATATTGTGGCCTCCAAGAATAGTCAGAGGTGACAATGGTATTCAGCATTGGCACACAGAAATACAGAGGCAAAACGAAACATATAAACTGCAAAACTATTATATGGTAGTTTGGCTACCCCAAGAAAGTAAGAGGACACAATATATGAAAGACTGATTTTTTAAACTCTCTTTCAAGTTGCAAATTATTTCTAGTCATGTATATAGGAAACACAGTTAAATTAACAGTCTCACACATACATGGCAACTACCATTTTTAATCCTAGTTGAAAAGGTCATCTTTACAGGTTCAGTCCAAGACATACTCATTTTATTTTCTTCATAAATATGTTGAAAATTTAATTGTGCAAAGCACTCATTATTTAAAGACCTTTTTAAAAGGAATTTTGCATTTCACTTAAATTCATTTACCTTAACTTATTTTATTATCTTTATTTATTAAGTTCCTTGAATCCCATTGGTTTTCTTTTAGGAGTCACTGAAGAAAAATAAGGAAAGACATAAGACATCCTTATAAAGGATGTCAGTCCTTTAGTTCTTTCTTTCCATAATCTAACCTACAGTTCTCTACTTAGGACTATCAAGACAAATATTTAAAAAAAAGAAAAAGAAAAAGAAAAAAAACTAAAATAGTGCTTCAAGCTGCATGCTTGAAGAAAGCTTAAAAAATAACTTTTTCTCCATGGTTATAGTTTTACCAGATTTTGCCCCAGAACTGTTCTACCTAGAACTACCTTGAGTATGGGTATTGATCAGGATCACACACTATGCAAAATGAAAGGAAAATGCATCCTAACCTGTTACAATCTCACTGTGTTGGATATCAAATGAAGAAAATATGTAGAAATGAAGATTTTCTAGCAGATTGCCATGGCAATACATAACAAATGATACAAGATCATTATCTATACCTTGTATAGTTTTCAAAATGTGTTATTATATTAATGTCTATGTAATGATAGTATAAAGGCTACATCAAATTCTCATTCAAACATTTGTGTGCTTCAAATTCTAAAAATAAATATGAAATATTCATTTGGTTTATACTCTTTTAAAGGGACACATGATTATTTTCTAGATAGTATATATAGTATAATATGTATATATATGACATATGAGGAAAGACATGACATCCTTATAAAGGATGTCAGTCCTCTAGTTATTTCTTTCCATAATCCAACCTAGATTTTTTCTACTTAGGACTACCAAAACAAATATTTAAAAAAAGCACAGTCAACAAATTCCTGAATTTCCAAAAATTAGTAAGTTATTTCATAAGAATATTAACACAGCACAAAGGCAGAATACACAGTGTATTCAAGGTATGTACCATGATCTGTGGTTTCAAGTTTAGTGTTTTTTAATGGATTCCTGAGTTTGTAACACAAATTTCAGTCTTAAATAACATTATCCAAATTCGCCATTATATAGTTGTTTGGTTTTGAGTCAGAGATTAACTTTCCCTAGACTGGCCTTAAACTCATTATGTAATGTAGTTGAAGCCTTCAACTTCAAATCCCAGTTTTCCTTCTTGGATCTCCCAAGCACTGGAATTGTTCAACTCTTTAAAGAGTATATGACTTTATCAAGACAGTTGTTTTTCCATAAATAAATGTCCCTATTATCCCTTCTTTAGTGCACCTCTCCTACAAACAGCAGCTACCATTATGTGTGTGTGTGTGTGTGTGTGTCTGTATGTGTTTAAAAGCATGTGTTTTCTAAAGCAGACTGCTTCTTTCCACAGATTATCTAAATTCCACAGAGATTCATTTCATGTAAACCAGAAATTCTGGTTTAATACTCCGTTTCCATTTCTGAGTCATTTCTTTTTCTCTAGCAAACTGCCTGGGGCAGATCAAAATGTTGAGATGCAGGTGTGAGTACATTTTTCCCTAATGTCCTTCCCCATGTCCCTGGTATCATGGTGGAAACAATACAGTGTGTTAGGAAAAGGTCAGGTTGATTGAATTGCAAGACATGGGTGTCTATCTACTATAATTTGAATGATATCATTGTGGCTTCTTATTAAGCTTTCGGGACTTTGTAGAATGAGAAAATTCCTCAAAATCCTTTTGGGAAATCCAGTTTCCGAGTTCTCTGAATTGAAACCCCATTTGTTTTCTACTGTTTCATCACACACTCTCTGCAGAATCTTGCTTGAACTTCTTTCTACCACAACAATATCTCTCCATAGGGAGAAAGGAACTGACAAAAATCACTCAAGCCTAATCATGTTCTCAAGTGAATATCATCCTAAAAAATTAATACTCTTTCATTTCTAGACCTGTTGTTTAGGGGATGATATAGTGCTGATTTGCCACTTCATTTCTGTTCTTTGATGTTACTATGATCTTTCTGAGGAAACCACTAGTTACAAACAAAGATGACAAACTATATATGAATCTAAATATAAGATTAAATGTTGTCTAAAAAGAGGGAAGAACAATATAAATCATTTAGTAATTTCTTACTTTATAAGAAAAAAAGTGTCTTGATAAAGAAGTTCATCTTGAGGAGAAGAAAATATTTAAAAAAATAATCACATGGCTAAATACTCTGAAAATTACCAAGAATTGTGAAGGATTCCATCACAATTATGATTTCTTCAAAATGCAAGTATAGTTATAATTTTTTTCTCAGGTAACCTTCAACTCAAGGACAATTAAGAAGTTAGTTTTAATGTCGCGTAATGACATGATGCTGTTCTTATAGATCAGTGCTTTGTTCAACCATCATCACAGGAACTCCCTCCTATAGCACATAAAAACAAATACCAAGATTCATGGTCAAACAATAAGGAGAGGGTCAGAGACTTTGGAACACCCAGACCTAGCATATATTTCCATAAAATTCTTCCCCTCAGGACACAGGAAATCCTGAGAAAGTAAATGCAGAAAGAATATGAAAGCCTGAGGTGATAAGGGACAAAAGGAATCCTCTATCAACATAATCGAAGCTCATGTAAACCCACAGAGACAGAGGCAGCATGCACAGTATCTTCAAGGACTGTACCAGGTCTGATGGCTTCTAGTTTAGTGTTTTTTAAGGGATTCGTGAGTTTGCAAATGAGTGCCTCTCAGAGTATTGCACTTTTTTCCTTCTGTTTTGCCCAAGTCCAGTATGCTACTTTGTATTTTATCTTATTATATTTTATTTTATTATTATCCTTTAGAAGCCTGTATTCTTCTAAGGAGAAACAGAAAGAAAATGGATCTGGATAGGAGAAGAGGTCTTCGGGGACAATGGGAGGAGTAAAACAAGTGGAAAGCATAATCAGATTTATTTTACACATATACATGTACATATATATGTATATATATGTGTGTGTGTGCATGTATACATTGAGTGAGAAAAAATTATTTTCAATAAAAGAAAAAATAAAATAAATTGTATTGGTTAAGTGAAATGAAAATATTCAATAATCGATCTAGTCCATGGTTGCTGGCCTCACCATCCATGGTCTGCTTTCACCAATGATGAACGGTAAAAGTATAGCTATACTGAAAACTTGTTTTAAATATTTCTTTATGGTTTTTTAGCAAAACATTTACTTTAATATGCTCTAAAATACATGGATGAATTATGGAAAACCTATTCATGTACAAAAAAACGATCGATGAAGCATACATTGTGTACATTAAACTAAGTGTACAAATGCATATATGTAGGTATGCATATGTGCATCAACCATGTGTTTTTAATTTTCAATTATGTTTGCCTTTTCCCAGTTATAAATACCTTTATAAGTTGGTATTTCCAAAGGAAAATTATCTCTTTGTCCGGCATATATTTTAGAAGGTATTGACAAACAATACTGCTTTGTCCAGAGACAAATAGATTCTCCAGATGATGGAACACAGGGATTCATGATTTGTATCCAATACATACAAAAAATCAAAAATATATTTAGTGAGAATGTACATAAGTCTGCTTTTCCTTGGCTGTAAGCAGAGTTTATTCCCAGGAAACTTTTCTAGAGCTTGCAACTTTTTATAAAAAGGTTATCTAATTTCTCAGCTCATCTGTCTTGAGATAACTCTCCTCAGAAGGTAGACATATTATTGTATTTTCATTACAATAAGTTCTAAGCTCAAATAAAAACCACCATTTCAAGTTAAACAATATCATTCTTTACTGGATTAGAAAGATTTTTGTGCTACATGCTGAGCAAATGAATTATTACTTTCATCTAGAATCATTACTTTAAAATGAATTCCAAAGATTTTCTTCTACAGTTTCCAGATCTTTATTCTCCATCTCATTTATTCACCCATTAGGCTTTAATGCTCCCTTGGCTACTTTTAACCCTATTTAAAGTCATGAGGACTGTTTGATTTCAAATCACTTGACAGGTGTTCTATTTCCAAAGGAAGCAACTGCTTAAAATGTCCAGACCTCAGGATTATTTTAATCCTAATGCTGCTCCTTATTGTATTTCTAAGTAAAATAGAGACCTTTCTATCTTATTATCTACAGCTAAAGCATGGAAAAATAATAAAATATAACAATGAATACTGCTCAACATCTGTTCTGCCTGGATTTGTGTGTCAAGTTGACACAGGCTGGAGCTATCACAGAAAAAGGAGCTTCAGTTGGGGAAGTGCCTCCATGAGATCCAGCTGTGGGACATTTTCTCAGTTAGTGATCAAGACAAGAGGGCCCATTGTGGATGGTGCCATCCCTGGGTTCTCAGTCTTGGGTTCTATAAGGTAGCAAGCTGAGCAAGTCAGTGGAAGCAAGAGAATAAGTAACATCCCTCCATGGCCTCTGCATCAGCTCCTGCTTCCTGACCTTCTTGACTTCCAGTCTGACTTCCTTTGATGATGAATAGCAATGTGGAAATGCAAACTGAATAAACCCTTTCCTCCCCAACTTGCTTCTTGGTCAGGTTTGTGCAGGAATAGAAACCTTTACTATTGTCAATATACTTGCTCAAAAAGATAGTACCTCATTTATTTAAAAACTACAGCCTAGCCAGGAGGTGGTGGCACACGCCTTTAATCCCCGCACTTGGGAGGCAGAGGCAGGTGGATTTCTGAGTTCAAGGCCAGCCTGGTCTACAGAGTGAGTTACAGGACAAGGCTACACAGAGAAACTCTGTCTCGAAAAACCAAAAAAAAAAAAAAAAAAAAGAAAAGAAAACTAGAAAGGAGCCATTGAGATAAAAGGAATCTTAGCTTTCAAAACAGGTGTAGAGTAACACATACTATGTAACACATGGGATGTGAAATTATAAAGGAAAATACTGATGGTGGGGAGTTCAGTCCAGTCAAGGAACAAGGGCAGGGTGATATATGGAAGGCGAGGCACTAAGGAATTAATCAACACTAAATATATGTACAAGTACCAAAAAGAAACCTGCTAGTTTGTAGTTCATTAAAAACACTAGTAAGTTCAAAAAGAAATTATAATAATAAAGTTGATGGTAAAAATTTTCACTGTGGAATTTGCTTGTATTATTATGGCTGCCAGCCCTTTGAATCAGTCAGGGGCATTGGTGGAAGATGGAATGGGATTTTGAACATCTAATTACAGTATTATTGCTATAGTAGTACATTGTAGGTCTGGGGCAATGTCTGCCAGAATAGGACTGTCCTACAAAAGTACTAAATGGTGGAGCAGACACGGAGCTGCTCCTCACATAAACAGCATTAACAGATCCAAGAGTCGTTTTGAGCAAAGGTGAAGTGCCCTCTCCATTACTGCATCTAATGATCCTCCAGTGAAAATTCTGCTTCTAATTATTGAAGCTCTGACTCTGCTATTCCGAGAATCTTAGCATGAGAGAGAAGAGAATTTCCACCTCGGGACACAGCAATGATTTTATTAAAGTGGAAAATGAAAAGTACCTTCTGGTCAGTTTGAGCATCTCACGCTAGTGAACCACCATGCTCACAAAAGGGCTGATTATCCTCATCATTAAAGGAAATTGAATTAACAGTACATCACAGACTTAAAAGTTTCACTTGTAGAAAGGAGGCAAACTTATACAACATTACTTGCACACCCTATTTCTATGTTCTCTGATGAGACAAAGGAAAACTGCAGCAATGCAATACAGACAAAAGTAGCTATGTGAAAGAAAGTCCAGGGAGAAACATCGCATTTGACTGAGAACTAAATTATGAGTAACTAAGCAGAAACCCAATGGTAACTTAAGCATTTGTGTGAGCTTTATTTTGTTGCTCACCCAAATTCATGTATTAGAAATTCACATCTTAATGCTATTAAAATGTGGGCTCCATAGAGATAATTATATTTATATTTAGAAAAATGAGTGAATGGGCTTATAGTAAGATTAAGGGAGAAAGAATTTAGATATGCTGTCAAGGACCATCTTATTTTTACTTCCTTCTCATTATATTCAGTCCTTCTTTCCAACTGCTATTGCTCCTGTCCAATACATAATACCAAAGGGGTATCAATAGCATTTTTGCACAGGTTTACCTGCATCTTCCCCTGGAAGACATTCTCCATGTGTACCTTCTAAAGCTCAGGGTTACATATCAGCCAGTGCTAACCATTCATCCCACCTTCACTGATATGCCCTTTATTACTTAATACACACAGCAGCCCTGTATTCCTGGTCAAATAATAAAATTAACCAAAGTTATTAGCTAAACAGATATCTAACAGATATCTACAGAAAATTACATCCCAAAACAAAAGTATACACCTACTCCTTTTCCATTGTTGACCATATAATTGGATACAAAACAAGCCTCAACTGATACAAGAAGATTGAAATAATTCCTTGAATTCTATCATCAGACCATCACAGACTAGGACTGGACATCAACAACAACAGAAACAAGAGAAAGCCCACATACTCAGATAAACTAAACAACTCAACACTCAATGTGTTCACTGAAGAAATAAAGTAATTAAAGACACTCCAGAATTCAATGACAATGAAAGCAAAACACACCCAAACTTACTGGACACAGTGAAAGCAGTGTTAAGAAGAAAGTTCAAAGCAGAAAGTGCCTTATTAAAGATATTGGAGAGATCCTACACAATTAGCTTAAGAGCACACCTGAAATCTTTAGAGCAAAAACAAACAAATGTGCCCAAGAGGCTTAAATGGCAGGAAATAGTCAAATATATGGTTGAAATCAACGAATTAGAAACAAAGAAAACAATACAAAGAATTAACAAAATGAAGGGCTAATATTGGGGGGAGGACAGGGCTGGAGTTCTGAGGGCCAGCAGAAAGAATGGAAACAGGCAACCTCAGGAGGACAGAGGTGGGGGGACCCTCTAGAATGTACCAGATAACTGGAAGGTGAGAGAATCTCAGGACTCAAAGGGCCCTCATATGAAATGCCCAACAGTGAGGAGAGGGAACTTGTAGAATCCATCTGCAATAGAAAGATAGGGCACCATGTAGAGGGATGGGGTTGTCAACCCACAGTCAAATACTCTGACCCAAAATTGTCCCTGTCTGTATTTTGTCCCTAGGTCTGAAAGACCTAGAAGGACAAAAGTGGAGAAAAGCCTGTGGAAAAGGAGCTCCCATGATAGGCCCAAATTGGGATCCATCTCAAGGGGAGGCTCCAAGGACTGACACTATTATTGATGCTATTGTGTGCTTACTGGTGTAAGCTTAACTGCTCTACTAGAGGCCCAATAATCAGCTGACAGAGTCAGATGCAGATACTTACACCCAACCAATGGACAGAAGCCAAGGAACCCTGTGGTTGAGTTATGGAAAAGCTAGAGGAAGCTGAGAACAGGGAGGGGTAGTAAAGACAGACACCATGTACCGAAATTAAATCAAGATCAGGAATACTTTTGAAATAGCCTTATAGCTGCTAAAGAAATAGAAGGAGTCAGTTAAAAACCTCCCAATCAAAAAATGCTCAGCTTTCCTTGTTTTAGTGCTGAATTCTACCAGACCATCAGAAAAGAATAATACTAGTACTCCTCAAACTATTCCACAAAATAGAACAGAAAAAAACACTACCTAACTCATTATATGAGGTCACAGTTACTGTGATACATAGAACAACACAAAGAACCAAAAAAGAAAGAAAACTTCACATCAATTTCACTTATGAATATTGATGCAAAATACTCAATAAAATTCTTATGAACAGAATCCAAGAAAACATCAAAATCTTCATTTACCATGATTAAGTAGGCTTCTTTCCAGGGAGTCAGGAATTGTCAACATACAAAAATTCAAGAATGTAATCTCCTATATAAACATACTAAAAGAAAAAAAATCACATGACCATCTCAGGAGATGCCCAAAAAGCCATTAACAAAATCCAACATCCTTTCATGTTAACGCTTTTGGAGATACCAGTAATTCAAGTCACATACCTAAATATAATAAAAGCAATATACAGCAATCCAATACCCAGCATCAAATTAAGTAGACATAAATTTTACATAATTCCACAAAAATCAGAGGCAAGATATGGCTGCCTACTCTCTCCTACTTCTAACTAGAGCAAGAAGACAACAAATGGAGGTCAAAGCAATAAAAGTTGAAAAAGAAGTCAAGGTATCAGTATTCACTGATGATGTGATAGTATATAGAAATGACCCCCAAAGTTCTACAAGAGAACTACTACAACTGATAAAAAAATGTCAGCAAAGTAGATTGGTATAAAATTAACTCAAATAACCTTAATAGCACACCTGAGAGCTCTAGATCAAAAGGATGCAAACACACCCAAGAGGAGTAGAAGGCAGGAAATAGTCAAACTCAGAGCAGAAATCAACCAAATAAAGACAAAGAGAATAATACAAAGAATCAACAAAACCAAAAGTTGGTTCTTTGAGGTAATCAACAAGATAGATAAACCCCTAGCCAAACTATCTAAAGGGCCCAGAGGCAGCATCCAAATTAACAAAAATCAGAAATGAAAAGGGAGACATAACAACAGAAATGGAGGAAATTAAAAAAAATCATCAGATCCTACTACAAAACCTAAACTCAATAAAACTGGAAAATCTAGAAGTGGATGGTTTTCTAGAGAGATAGCACATACCAAAGTTAAATTAATAGCAGGTAAACTATCTAAACTGGCCCATATTCCATAAGGAAATGGAAGTCATTAAAAACCTCCCAACCAAAAGTAGCCCAGAACCAGATGGACTTAGTGCAGAATTCTACCAGACCTTCAAAGACCAGATACCAATATTCCTCCAACTATTCCATAGAAACAGAAAGAGTACTACCCAATTCATTCAATGAAACTACAATTACTCAGATACCTAAACCACACAAAGACCCAACCAAAAAAAAGAACTTCAGACCAGTCTCGCTTATGAATATTGATGCAAAAATACTCAATAAAATTCTTGCAAACCGAATCCAAGAACATATCAAAAGCATCATTCACCATGATCAAGTAGGCTTCAACACCCTTCATAATAGCCACCAATTATATAAAATATCTAGGTGTGACTCAAACTGAGAAAGTGGAAGATTTATATGACAAGAACTGAGAGTCCCAAGGGGGGAAAAATCAAAGCAGAACTCAGATGGAAAGTTCTCCCAAGCTCATAGGATAAACATAGTGAAAATTGCCATCTTCCCAAAAGCAATCTACAGTCAATGCAATTCGTATCAAAATTCCAGAAGTAATTTTTAAACCCATTAAAAGAACTGTACTCAAATTCATATGTAAATGCAAAAAAACATAAAAACAAACAAAAACCAAACCAAAACAAAACAAGATAATCCAAACCACTTTGAACAATGAATGAACTTCTGGAGGAATTTCCATCACTGACCTCAAGCTGTATTACAGTGCAATAATTTTAAAGACCACATGGTATTGGTACAGAGACAGACAGGTGTTGGGGAATTTCCCCTAATTATTTAATTGGCTAATAAAGACAATAAGAGGCCAATCTCTGGGCAAAGAGGAGGAGGTGGGTTTTCTGGGTCTGAGAGAGGAAAAGGGGACATTGGAGAAAGGTTGGCCATTTTTTGTCAGCGAGGATGAAAGCAATAAGTATGCAGGATGTAGGCCTAGGAATCCTCAGACCATTTAGTTTTTGGGTAATTGAAAAATGTCATGAAATCATATTTGGAAAATATATGCATAAGAAATGTACATGAACATTTTCTAGGGAAGTAATAGATGATATAGGTGGTAAGAGAAATTGAACCATAAGAAAAATGATACTACCATTAATTTAACTTCACATAAAGTATTACTTGTCATAGTGAAAATGTTATCACAGTCATGGTAATGAAAATGAAGCTTGAAATAGAGGACAGACTTGAGAATCATGAAAAGGTTTCAGTGGAGCCCACTGACTGTAAACCCTAATGCAAACCCTCACAGAAGGATGGTATTGGTTACTTTGGGTTTATGTTATGAGAAACACCAAAGAGAAGTAAGAAGGGCATTTCAAAATAAAGCCATGACTTCTGGAGTAGCCATAACAGTTTTGTGTGTGCTTGTTAAGGAATGACTGAACTCTCTAGGTTAGAAGCTGGATGAAGGAAGGAGACCAAACAGTAAATGCTTTTCATATTATGATTGTGTCAATGAAGTTTGGGGAAAAACAGGTTATCAGACTCCCAGTGAAATATGACCTTGAAGACTTAGGTTTATGTCGTACAGTATCATCTAGTTAAGAAAGGGTGAAAAAAAATGACATGATGGTTGAAATATAGTCATCGTTTCTACCTCAGTTGAAAAAAATTTCATATGCATCTTGAACTCTGAATGCAGTGTTTCACATCCACTACCTAATCTGATGCTTTGAGTCATAAATTATAGAGAATGAAAATAACCTTGATTCCTTTATCACTAACTCCGTCACTGGTACCTATAAAACCAACATATATCAAATATTTAATTTATAAATTGTCTCACTTTATTTAAGGAAACAGCTAAATAGATTAGTTAATATTCTAGAATAGCAGAAGAATGCAAAGCAGAAATATAGAGTTGACAAGAGTAAACCAACAAAATTGAATTTCAGTCTTAACTAGGTTTCTATCTAGTTTCTAATCTAGTTTCTATCTAGGTTCTAAAATCTATCCCCTCTTCTGACAAAGTTTGTGGCTTAGAAGGCTGACCTACATATTTTCCTTTGGCTTACTTTGGGTTCATGATAAAACAGTACTTCTTTCTTTTTGCTGTGAACAGATATAGTCCCCCTGTGGCATGAGCCAATTCTTGACATGAAGCACAACCTTGAAGCCAGGGCAACTCTAAAGGGCAATAGTTGAAACTCAGGATGAAAGCACACTTGGCTAGCAAGTTCGCATAGGTCTTATGATTCCCTTTACTGTTAAAATAAAGTAGAAAAAAATAAAGACAAAATATAGAACTAGGTCCTATTCTTAGAAATATAAAAAGCTATAAAAATGTGTTGCTATTTCAGAAAATAATTATGAACCAATAAATATTTTCAAAGCAGAGCGTTCTAAATTTAAGAAGAGGGGGTAGCATGGGCTCACTAAAATATAACTATTGAAGGGTTACACTGTAAAAAGAGTTTTGCAATCATGGTTTTAGAAATTTATCTGAAGAAAAATGCAGAAGCAGATCATGCCTGTGATATCAAAAGCCATTCAATGAGTGTGCCAGTCAGGTTTGCATTTGCTGTCCATTTTTTCCTCAGATATGTTTTTCTGATATATTTTACTGCTGTTTTTTTCAAGATACCTAGCTAGATATTCTCTGTCTTGTGTAAATATATGCAACTAGATATACATGCCTTTGAGTCATAAAGACAGTAATTTTAGGAAATATATTCTATCCCAACTCTTCTGCATTTCAATTCATATTTTTATAGTGTATTATCTGTAATTTAGTTCTTAAAAATTAGAAATATATGTTACAGATTCCTTTTGTGAGGCAGAGAAATAAAATTGCTCTTACGTGCTAATATACTAAAATCTCAATTCTGTTACAGAAAGTACCCATGCAATAACCTAAATTGAAAGCTTCAAAATGAGCCTGAGCTTTGAAAGCTACACAAGAAACAAACTCCTATGCAACAACAATACACTTTATGGCAGTTGCTTATTTCTTGTGTTTTACATAGGTTTCATTGTGTTGTGATTATTTGGCTTGGAACATTTTGAATTAGATTATGCTAATTGGTATTTCCACAACTATTCATAAGATAATAGACATTCAACCTTTCAAAGTTGGGTAAGATCTTTACAAACACATTACGAATCAAATATTATCATTTTTTAAAACCAACACAGTTCTAGTAGTATGACATATATAGCTGTGTTAAGTATATTTACTAATCTCACGGTTACAATCATCAGTAGTTATATTTTACAATTTTCATAGTTATGAGTGAAAAGACCTGCATCTTAGTCACAGGATATGTTCAAGATGATGTGACTATGCATTTATTGAGCCAAGATGTAAACACAAGAAACAAAGCCCTCAATTTAATGGATATATTTACCCCTCCATAGTATTTTATGACATGTATGACATCACTCAACACATGGAAATGATATATCCAGTCAACACCCAAGCAAATATGTATTTCTTGTTAGTGACTATACAATGGACCTCTGGACAGACAAATTGGGCATTATCTAAATTTCATTATTAGGTGGTGTATCAGATAAGGTATTGACTATTAAAGACATCTCTGGTTGAATGGTTGAATGAAAGTTATGATATGATATGAGGAAGAAAAAGTACCCATGGTTAAGAGATGACACTAGAATATTTCACACACACACACACACACACACACACACAAAGGAGGATATGAAAACACCTAGACCATGGAAGGAATGACAGGAAGAAGTGACTTTTGAAATAGATTCACAATCTCCATAGTGCTATAAGAAAACTAGGAAGTGACACTAGATATGACATGGTTCACATAAATTCTTAAAATATTTTGTGCTCTTCACATATCATGTTATATCAGCAGATGAAGAAAAGAATTAAGAGAATTACAGCAATGATTTCAAAGAAAGTAATAAAAGTCCAAATATTTTGCATATTAGACATGAACTGACTAACACATGTTGTCACAATTGGCAGCAAATAAGGAAAGAATATAAGTAATGGCTATACCCAGAGATTAAGGAACATTTCTCATAGGTTGGCACATATTATTTGAAAGGTCAAAAGATCATAAATCATAAGTTTTAGTTATTAGACTCTTAAAGAGACTCTCAAAGCCTTTCTTTTGACTCAACACCAGGATTAGGAAAACCTCTTTCATTATCTAAGGCTTGGGAGTTTTTTATTTATATATATTGATTCTTTAACCATGTTTGAACTTGATATTAAATAATAAATTGGAAACAAAATAATACCAGAGATTAAAATTAATATATCATACTAAAATATGTGAAAAAGACACTAGAATGAAGTTGAATATCAGATAAAATAAAACATGTAAAATAGCAGTGAAACAATAATCAGCAAAGGAAAAACAAGGAAATGCAAAGGACCCTTCAGTAGATAATATGGCATAATGATGTAAAGAATAGAAACAGAGAGGAAAAAACAATGACTAGCTCAACTTAACGTTCATCCCATGGACAAGGACCAATCCCTCACACTATTAATGATAATATGCTATGTTTGAATACAAGATCCTAGCATTACTATCCTTTGAGAGATTACACCCAGCAGCTGACTGAAACAAATGTATAGACCCACAGTTATGCATTAGACAGAACTCAGAAAGTCATGTGTCAGAGTTCAGGGAAAAATGGAGAACCTATAGGGAAGAAAGACTCCATAAGATGAACACAAGAGTCAACTATCTTGAACCCTTGAAAGTTACAAGACACTGAACCACCAACTAGAGATCAAACAGAGCTGGACCTAGGCTCTCAGCACATATGCAGCAGCTGTACAGCTTGGTCTTCTTGTGGGTTCCAAAAGTGGATCAAGAGCTTTCCCTGCCTCTGTTCCCTGCCTATGGACACTCATTAGAGTGTCTTGTCTGGCCTCACTGGGAAAAGATGTAAATATTCCTGTAGTTACATAAGTTGCGCAATAGATTGGCACCCAGGGGAGACCTCCCCTTTCTCCAAGATGAAGAGGAGTGAGGCTACAATCAAGATGTAAAGTGAATAAATAAAAAAACTATTGGAAAAAAGGAATAAATAATTTGCAGAAAAAGTAAATCAAACAGTTTATGCTATAGTCTAAGAATGTATGAAGATGGTTTAGTGACACTAGAATATTTGATTCTAAAATTAAAATAATATTGAATTTTGAATTCTAGTCTAGAATAAAAATAGTTGTCAGTTGATACGCAATATGAACAAGTAAATATCTGAAGACACAATAATCAATATCAGATCTTCAGTTTTCCAGAGGTGGATTCAAATAGCAATGAGAAAACAGGTGTATACAGAGAATGGTGGCCTGAGGGAACCCACAGTCTCAAAGAAAATGTGTACCTAATTAAACACAAGTAAGTTCTAACTGAAGAGTTGACTGCTAAATTCCCTAGCTTGGGTAAGTATAAGAGTTCAAAGTCCCAAGGGACATACTTATTCATTGAAAATCTGTATAGTTTAATTTTTAAGTTTTTTTTCCTGAGGACAAGGAGTATGCACATACAGAGAAACATGTATGCACAGACACACACACACACACACACACACACACACACACAGAGAGAGAGAGAGAGAGAGAGAGAGAAAGAGAGAAAGAGGAGAGAGAGAGAGATACAAATAAAGAACAAAATGTTATGAGAATATAGCATGTAATTTTAAATTAATCCAATGCTTTCTGTGGTTAGGAGCTGGCATCTGTGGTCTCACTCAAACCCCACAATCTGACCCTGGTTCCTGTGGCTGGTCTACAGAGTGCCAACAACCATTCCAGTCTCACTAAGCTACCTCTAGCATCACAAAAAGAAAATACTAGAGACTTATATTTATCCCAGTCAGATTCATATTGGTAAATCTCCAATCCCAATATCCCCGTTCAAAGAACACACAACTCAGTTAATATATTTACAAACTGCACACCTATATTGGGTAGATAAACTACTACACTACTCTATTAGCCAGCTATAAAACCTCTAGCTACTTGTAGCTCCTTCAGGCCACATGGGTCGGCTCCATTTTCCACCTCTTCTTCCTTCATCTTCTCCTTCCATCCTCTGTCTCATCTTCCTCTTTCCTTCCTCTCTCTTCTTCTCCAAAACTTCCAGCCCTGCCTTTACCTTCCACTGCCCAATCACAACAATAGTCTTTACTTTTGGTTAAATTGGGGAGCAGGTTAACATGGAATCACCTGAGTGAATGCCCCCCTCCTCTTTGGAGACAGGATTAGCATCAAAATACAAACAACACCAAGGCAATCCACATTTCCCCTGTATGTCCAATGAAAAGGCTCTTTTCTTTCAGATATAAATTAAACACAACAATTGCCATTATGTAATTTATAAAGTATAAGATAAACTTAAAACCCAGCCCATCAATTTTGTCAATTTAGGAAGAGCACTATAGCATATCTCTTAACTTAGAAGGCCTATAATTCTACACCTGTTATGTCCTGGTTTTAGTTTGTATAGGATTTGAAAATCATCTTCTCATTGCTGAACAGCTTGGGTTGGTTATGAGACTGTGGCCAGTTTTCAACATTCCAGATATTCAAAAGTGGCTTAAATATTACCTGGAAATTAGAGCAAGCACTATCATAGCTTCAAAAACTAAAACAAATTGTAGAGACAGCTGTCTACCTAACAGGCCTTGATTCCTCAACACCTTGGAGTGTCTGTCTTTGACTTTCAGGCCCAGGATCGTCTATCTGACAGATGTTTTCAGAGCTGAATTATTAAGTACTGCTCACCCTGTCTTGGTAAAGCCAATAGTCGACTATTCTACATAATGTGTCCTTTCCATGGACAGTATTCGTCTGTAGATAAAATAGGTCATTTTTGCCCAGTGGCTACCTCGCTATGATATACAACCTTGCCTGGAGGTGAAGATGCTCAGTATCTTCTTTGAACCAAGAAAAGAATGCTTTCAGGAGCAGATACATCTCAACAATAATGATTTAATATTATTAAATGTCATATACTGTTTATTTCTCAAGTTTTTCAAAACTATGTAGAACAAGGGATTTTTGCCAGTGTTCTCATAACACCTGAGGCCACATACCCGTTAAGAAGAAAAGGTGATCCCCCCAGTTATGAAGGCTTCTATCTGCTCATCTTGCCTTTCATAAAGAATTGTGTGTGGAGGTAGGGTGTTTGTTTGAATGTGTGTATAAATATGCATGTATATATATATATATATATGTATATGTATATATACATATATATATGAACAACCATAATTCATACATGAATATGTTATCATGCTGTCATGAATAGGGAGAGAAAATAATATTTTTAAAAGGAACTTTAATTATTTTATTCTGCTTACCAAGATTTTAACCAACCCTAAATTCTTGTAGTATTTTTAGACAAAATGACCTGGTGGAAGCAAAATACATTGCTATGATCTATTCTTGGCACCTGTCAGCTGGGACAGGACAGAATAAGTATTCTGTGTGGAATTCATAATGTAGAGGTTTGGGATCATAATACATTGATGAAGATTCACAACATATGCTTCTCAAAATGTAATGCCCTGTTGTTGAAGGTCTGCTTAGCACTCCCCACAACATATAATTTCAGTAAGAGCTTTATGATAATTTTCAAGCAGAAATGTCAAAGATCCAGAAAAAGAAAAAAGCTACAAATTACAAGTTGGATGGAATCAAAGTTCAGAACTAGATGGGAAAAAACTTTAATTAAGATGTTAATCTCAGACAAAAAAGAAACCATAAAAAAACAGCTGGACAATATTAGCAGAGGGTTACAATATCAAATACCAAGTAGACTAGGCTTAAACGTATTTGAATAAAAGCCTTTCAAAAATTAAATTCAAATTATCTAAACACTGACATGAACAACACAAGGAGACAAAATTAAAAGTATATATATGTATATATATATATATGCTTTTAATATATATATATGTATGTATATATATATAAACTGTGAGACAAAACATATAACCTAGAACATATGTAAAATGGAAATGCAAGAGCGAGCAGAAGGAAAAAAAAAACTTAAGCTAAGTTTAAGAAACAATGTTAACAGTAATGTTCTATATTATCATAAAATACAAACCACAGATTTGGGGACCTTCTAAAATACCAAATGTATACATAAGAATAAAGTACGCCAAGGCCTACCACATTAAATATTTAGAAAATAAAAAATAAAGGACACATCTGAAGAAAACATGACAGGAATTACCAGTTTTAGAAGAGGAAACTGAAGAGTTATGTCTGCTTTATAAATTTGCTGCAAGTAAGAAGAGTAGAGGGAGCTAAATAAAAATATAAGAATAAGTGCCAAAGTCATCAATAGAGAATCCATCTTCGCAAACATGGCAGCAGAACTCATGTCTCTTTGAGAATTTATTTTTTGAATGTCAAGCAAAACAAAGATTTTGATTTTGTTTTTCAGGTAAAAACATTGAGTTATTTGTTTGCCAGCAGACCTGCGATAAAAGACATAGGCCTCTGAAAATGAGCAATGCTGAGAAAGTAATATTAAAATGTGCTCGTGCTTTCTCATTTTTAATTGTTCTTATATATAATACTATTCACAATTATAATACAATGTGCTTAATGTGTCCTTACATATGAGAAATGGTGTCGTGTATGACAAAAGCAAATGAACAGGAGAATGAGGATTATTTTGTGATGGTGCAGTTATTGACTGCTGTAAGTTTCTAAAAATGGACTTTTAGTAATGATAAATTTGAAACTGTCAATAAAGAAAATAGAATAACATGAAATAGTAGAAAT
Source organism: Mastomys coucha (assembly GCF_008632895.1). NCBI lineage: Eukaryota > Metazoa > Chordata > Mammalia > Rodentia > Muridae > Mastomys > Mastomys coucha. The sequence continues at coordinate 76,942,844 of NW_022196912.1, read as the reverse complement.
GATAGCACACATGCAAAAAAGAAAACAAATACTGGAAGACAAAGAGAAAGTCACACTGGCAGCTAGTTTTCTGTTATAGTAATAAGTCACCTGAGATAATCTTCTTATGCAGAGGAATGCCTATTTGGCTTCTAATTTTGGAGATTTTGGTTTATGAGCATCATCCTCCACTGGTATGAACCTAATCACTATCAAGTGGACCAGTCCATTATCAAAGGAGTGTCCGGCTTAGGAGTGTCCGGCTTAGAAAATCACTGACACAATGTCAGGTTGAAAGAATAAACTGCAACAGTTCCATTTCCCATAACTGCTTTTGGGGCCACTGTAACCAATAACCAAAATCTTCAACTCCATTGACCTGTTAAAGGCTTTTTCTAATCTTCAAAAGTGTCTGAAGACCATGGTTTCATAGTTATTGCTCCATCTACTAAATTCTTCCCTTGTATTGGTTGCTTTCCTGATTCTCCAATAAAACATCTATTTATAGAAGCAACTTAAGAAGGTTAAGAGTGTATTTGGGCATGTTGTTTCAGAGAGATAGTGTCCATAGCAGCAGAAAGAAACAAGCAACAGGTACCATGACAGTAAGGGAAATCAAATCACTCATATATTCAAATGTAACCATGAATCAGAAAGAAAACTGAAAGTAGGGTGATGCTATGTAATCCTAACCTTGTCTCCAAGGAAGTATGTTCTCTAGATTGTTTTACCTCCTAAGCTTCTCTAAACAGAGTCACCAATTAAAAACCAAATGTTCAAAACCCAAGTATAGTTGTTTTGCCCATTGCTATCCTGCATAGATTAGATTGTAGTTACTTATTATTTTTAATCATGGGACATAGTGATAAGAGATGATCTAAAAAACACCCTGAACTTCAGACATAATTTTTCCTTACCTTCTACTGTGAAAAGTAATTCAATTTTCTCTAGGAAGTATGAACCAATCACTCCTCTTAACAATGGTATTCATTTCTAAGGTTATTGACTTAAGGGCATCAGCATCAGAGGTGGCCAGTGGAAGGATTTACTTCTATATCAGTGGAATATTTGTTTCACATCTTCATACAAGTGCCCTACCCTTTGGAACGAAAGTTCCTAGGTCAACAACGCATAAGATCATGTAATCAGGAAGCACAAAATTTGCTAGTAGTTCACTACAAATGATAGTAGAATCATTACCACTTCTACCCCTTGATTCTTAGACATGTTTCTCTATAGGAGAAATAATATATCTGATGCTGATTTAAAGTATATATGATCTTTAGGAGAATACTTATCCAGCACTACAGACTGAAGCCATGTAACTGGTAGTGCAATTATGCCTTGAAAAGAGCATTTTACTGTTATATCAGGACAGCTGCTTTGAGATGGTAGAGAATAAGGTAAGATAGTGAGTTCTGTAAGCTTGTGTCAACTATTATGTTTCTCATTATGTGACAAACTATTATGTGACAAAGTGGAACTTTCTGGATAAGTCATGTGATACAGACTCAAGTTGTATTTTGTTGAGACAGACTCACATGGTGATTTGTTGAAGCAAGACCTATGGGAGGACACATGATGTTTGAAGAGTATAAATAGGACTCAATGGACAGCAAAGACATGCTTGTATAGCTAGCTTTGTAATACTTTGTTGGTCTTCTGTCTTTACTGATCTTTGCTTTGTTGAAAGAGGCACTGCTAAGAAAATCTCTTGGCATCCACACTGATTCTGGTTGTACCTGCTGACTCATGCCAATTTGGCAGAGGCCTGGCTGTTTCTGCTAGGTCATGCCACTGCACTTGATTTTTGTTTGGTATACTGATAATACTGAACTAGGCTTCTGATATCCTAACAGACGGAGAGTAAGAGGTTGGAATTATCCCAAGAAACTACTTCTAAACAGGGTCTATATTTCCTTGTCCTATTTGCCATCTTTTCTTCTTTATCTTTGGACAGTAGGCTAGGAGAGGGGGTTGAAGTGTTTAAGAACCCTTATTAAAAGTAGGCTTAAAAAATCACAGTCTACACTATTGAATTCCTTGGTCAAAAGTAATGCTATGAGAAATACCATGACAGTAGACAAGAAATTTTGCTTGTGCCATAAGCAGGATGTTCAGAAAAGGCAACTCCATAACTACAAAGGACAGAGTATTTACCCTTTCCATGAAAGAGGAGGTTAAATGTCATGAGTTTACCACAGAATCACTGATCATGTACTATGAGATGTGGTGTCATAATCAGGGTGAATTGGTAGTCTCTACTACTGTAAGATTTGTCACTAAGAAGCACCTACAGCTGGTTCTATATTGGTAAGTGAAAGTTCATGCTTTTGAGCTCATGAATAACTTCCATCTCTGCCACCATTGTCCACTGACTCTTTTTTTGCATTAGCAGATAGCTGGAGAAATATGATAACTATCCACAATAACAAGTCATCCTGTCTACTTTACTATTAAACCCTTCCTCTAAATGTTCTAAGACTACTTTCTCAAGTGAGATAAACCCTTGAGAAACTGAAAGTCCTGTCTCATTAAGATGATCCACATGCCTCCCAAGTTACATCCCAAGTTACAGGATCTCATGCTTTCCCATTCAATTTGTTTTCTTTAATTGCAGACATCCTTCAAACTGGGATTTGACTTTTCATTGTAGAGCATCCTTTCTTATAGCGATCAGCTTCTTGGATTTGAATTTTAGCCAACTTGAATTCTGTAGTGGCTACTGGAAAGATTCTCATCCAGGACCCCCTTTGAAAACTTTAAACTGAAAGAATGGATTTATTAGATTAGCCCACAGGATGTAGGCCAGGTAGTCCAACAATAGGTATTTCATGCTAGAGAGACTGAGAATCTGGTAGCTACTTAGTTCATGAGACTATATATCTTAGCAGTACCATCCTGGGTCTGGGGACCTTAAGGATTTGTCAAGAGATGCTTGTCTTCAGTCTACATTTGAACCCTAAGAAGTTTATTTTAATGTCACCATAACAGGAAAACTTTCACTCAAGAGAGAATAAGAAAGCCAAAAGCAGTTTCCTTCTTCCCTGTCCTTTTATCTGTACTGTCGCAAGAAGGTTCTGCCAAGATTTGGGGTAGGTATTCCTGCTTCAAGTATTCAAGTGAAGGAATTCTCATAAGACTAAATAACTAATGGCTTGGGTTTTGGTTGATTCCAGAGAGGTCAAGTTGACAGCCAAGATTAGCCATTACAAGACGTAATACCAAACTGTGCTTAGTTACTCATTTTCCAAATACATGGTTAAGAATTAGAGGTGAATATTTTGGTGCTGGCTATATACTTATTGTGGTTAATAAGGTGCCTGTGAAATAAATTATAAATCATGTAAAAAGGCAATTAAAAGCATACATTGTCACATATTCCTCATAACATTGAAAGGCCAAGATGAGCCCAGGCAGTGGTGGCACATGCCTTTAATCCCAGCAATTGGGAGACAGAGGCAGATGGATTTCTGAGTTTAAGGCCAGCCTGGTCAAAAGAGTACAGAGTTAGTTCCAGGACAGCCACAACTACACAACAAAACCCTGTCTCAAAAAATCAAAACAAACAAACAAAAAGATGTAAAAGGCCAAGATGAATTCCTAATAAAGCATCAATAATATATTACTAGTATAAAATGATGTTCTTCTTCTTCAAAGTCAAATAGATTTTGTGACCCTTTTTAAACATTTGTTTATATACTATATGAGTGAAGGGTATGTAAATGTCACAGCATGTATATTGATGTTCAATTGAAGTTTGTGTCATTTCTCTTCCTCATACGTGTTCTGGAGATTGAACCCTGATGAACTGGCTTGGCAGTCAGTAACTTTAATAACTTTCCTATCTTATTAGTCTGGATATTATGAATTTTAGAAGGAAAGGAAGAAAATTGAGAAAATTCATTATTCTAGTTGGGGCTACTAAAGTAAAAACACTTGCTATCTGTGTAATCCAGGAGACTGAGATTATCTAACTCCAACTTGAATCTAGTAGAATCTACAGTTAATTACTGGGACTTGATATTTAGATATACAGAGAAAAAATATTTTTTTTTAAATTTTCTTTATTGCTTAATGGGAAGATGATGTTAAATGTACTCTCTCATGTGGTTTCAGATATCAAAATCATACTTAGAATTTCTTGAATAGTGTTTTAGTTCCTTTAAGTTTGTGCAAGGTGAGCTAGATCTGTTGGTGTATTTCTGGCATTTATGACATCTCTAGTTTGATTCCTAGCACTATGTAACATGGCAGTACACAGCTGAAATATCAGCACTCAGGAAATACAAGTGATAGGGCTCAAAGTTCAATGTAATCCTTCCAGAGTCAAGTCCTCCAATTTTGGAGTCCTAGACAAAGAAGATTAAGTCCAGGCTTTTTATTTCCATTGTGTCTCATTATGCTTTTATTAATCAAATTGTTTTCCCTATGTTTATAATCTAGTGTATGACAAAGTTTATGGCTTAAGCTGGGCAAGAATATAATAGCCCAAATATTCATTCATATATGCTTCTTGCTGGACAATGTAAAAGCAGTCATTATGACACAGATGATCAAAGAAACTAAAAATCAAGAAAATTACCTTTGAGTTGGTACCAGAAACAATACATTTTCTTCTCTGTTAAAAATCACATTCCTAGCCTGGCAGTGGTGGCACACACCTTTAATCCCAGCACTTGGGAGTCAGAGACAGGCAGATTTCTGAGATCAAGTCCAGCCTGGTCTACAGAATGAGTTCCAGGACAGCCAGTTCTACACGGAGAAACCTTGTCTTGAAAAAACAAAAACAAACAAAAACAAAACAAAAAACAAAAATATCACATTCCTACTCTAAATTTTAAATGAAAAAAGTCATTCCATAGTTTTAGTTATTAAAATAAACTGTCAAAACAGCACTTTGAAAAGTAGAGTCAGAAAGTCTAGTCTCAGACAATTCTACCATGAACTACTTGAGCAGTATTGATTTTTTTGCGCTAATGGCATCATCCTGAGACTGGAAGAATGCAGCTCCTAGGCTATTGGGGTGGGGGTTGAATGTATGAAAAAATCAAGAAAAATGCCGAGTACTTCCTTCATAGTAAGACTGTTCTGCTGTTCTGTTTGCAAATCCATTGATCTATTTCCCTGCTGACAACTACCTTAAGTGCATTTAGTTTACAGAACTGATTTTTCCAGCTAAGTAGCTTCTATAAATACCTCATATAGTCTTGTCTTCTCTATGTGTATTTCTTATCCCTCAAATTACATCAAATGTTATTTTAGAGAAAAGCCTGTGTTGATCTCTCCACTACTTAATTTAAAACTAACACTCAATTAATGCTTATTGATTTTCAATAGAAAGGTTTTAACATGAAAAGTAGCATTTTCTGGAAAAGACTAAGGGAATCACTGAAAGAAATCTTTAGAAACTATGCTTGCTCTTACAATCCTTTCACTCCTATCTCTTACATGGGGTTCCCCGATTTCAGTCCAATCTTTGGCTGAAAGTATCTTCATCTGTCTCAGTCAACTGCAGGTAAAGAGTTTCAGCAGACAGCCATGCTAGGATCCTGTCTGCAAGCACAACATCTCATCAGCAATAGTGTCAGTGTTTGGTGCCCGCCCACGGGATGAATCCCAAGTTGAGCCTATCACTGGTAGGTCTTTCCTTCAGTCTTTACTCTGCTTTTGTCCCTGCATTTCTTTTAGACAGGAAAAGTTCTGTTTCAAACATTTTGAAGGTGGGTTGATGTCCCCATGCTTCCACTGGGGGGCCATGTCTAACTACTGCAGGTGGTCTCTGAAGGTTTCATCTTCCCACTGTTGGGTATTTTGGTTAAGGTCACCCCCACTGAGGTCAAGGACTTCCATGGAAGATTTAGAGGAAAGACCGAAGGAGATGAAGGGGATGGCAACCCCATAGGAAAACCAACAGTGTGCACTAACTTGGAATCCTGGGAGCTCCCAGAGACCAAGCCACCAACCAAAGAGCATATATGGGTTATACATATATGGGTTATATATTAATTGATATTATTGTATATTAATTGATATGACCATATCAATTAATATACAATATCTTGAGGTAACTATAACCAAACAAGTGAGATATCTGTATGATAAGAACTACATGTTTCTCAAGAATGAAATGGAAGAAGATCCCAGAAAATGGAAAGATCTCCCATGGTCATGCATTGGTATGATTAACATAGTAGAAATGACCATCTTGCAGAAAAACAATAGACAGATTTAATGCAATCTCCATCAAAATCCCAACACACTTCTTTACAGACATTGAAAGAGCAATTCTTAAGTTCATATGGAATAAAAACAAGGAAAGCAAAAACATTTCTTAACAATAAAAAAAAAAAATTCTGAAGGAATCACCATTCCTGACCTCAAGCTATACTACAGAGCAATAGTGATTAAAACTTTACAATATTGATAAGGAGATAAGTCAATCAGTGGAATAGAATTGAAAACCAAGACATAAGCCCACATACTTATGGACACTTGATCTTGACAAAGAAGTCAAAATATACAATGGAAAAAAGAAGGATCTTCAATAAATGGTGCTAATCTAACTGCCTGCCTGCCTGCCGAAGAATGAAAATAGATCCATATTTGACACCTTATATAAAACCTCAAGTTCAACTAGATCAAGGACCTCAACATAAAACCACATACACTGAATCTAATAGAAGAGGAAATGTGAAAGAGCCTTGAACTCATTGGCACAGGGAGCAATTTTCTAAACAGAACTCCAATGGCTCAGGCTCTAAATCAAGAATTGATAAATGGGACCTCATAAAACTGGAAAGCTCTGTAAGGCAAAGGACATAGGCACTGGGACAAAACCACAATTTACAGATTGGGAAGAAAACTACCCTAACCCCCATCCAATAGAGGGCTAGTATCCAATATATCTAAAGAAGTCAAGAAGCTAACAACCATGATACCAAACAACCCAATCAAAAAATAGGGAATAGAACTAAGCAGAGAATTCACAAGAGAAGAATCTTGAATGGCTGAGAAACACTTAAAGAAATGTTCAATATGAACTAACCAGTACACCCAGAGCTCCCAGGGACTAAACCACCAACCAAACATGGTGGGACTCATGGCTCCAGCTGCATATGTAGGAGAAGATGGCTTAGTTGGTCACCAGTGGGAGGAGAGGCCCTTGGTTCTGTGAAGGTTCTATGCCCTAGTGTAGGGGAATGCCAGGGCCAGTAAATTGGATAGGGTGGGTTGGTGAGCAGCAGGAGAGGGGAAGGGATGGGGGGGGGGTATTTCGGAGGGGAAAGCAGGAAAGGGGAGAACATTTGAAATGTAAATAAAGGAAATAACTTATTAAAAAAATAAGAAATGAAGCTGTCACTGGGTTAAAAAAATAAGAAATTTTCAAAGTCCTTAGTTATTGAGAAATCCATTGGGCCTGAGGGGTTTGATACCCCAAGGGGAATGCAAGAGCTGGAAGGCAGGAATGGGTGGGTGGGGGAGCACCCTCATAGAGGCAGGGTCAGGGAAATGTGATGGGTGTTTCTGGAGGGAAGATTAATGAATGGGATAACATTTGGAATGTAAATAAAGAAAATATTCACTATAAGAGAAAAAAATTTAAGAAAATGAAATTAGTCCCGTATCTATTACTCAGAAAAAAATCAACAGCAGATGTATCAAAGACTTTAATATGAATTCTGAAACACAGAAACTTCTAGGGGAAGAAAAACCAATACCCTACAAGATACAAGTTTATGAAATAATTTTCTGAATAGGATTCCATTCACCCACAATTAAAGCCAAGAAGTGCGAACTAATAAAGTTAAAAAGCTTTTGTATAGGAAGAAAAAAGAAATCAGCCAAGTAATGAGAAAGTACAGAAAGGGAAAATATTTTTTAAACATTTTTGAGGGATAACTAATATTTAGAATACGCAAAGATCTCAAAACACAGAGACTAAAAAGGTGCACAAATGGGACCTGGGGACCAGAGTTAAGAAATTCAGAAGTTAAGAGCATTGGTTTCTTTCCCAGAGTACACAGGGTTTAATTCCCTCCACACACTGTATTGCACAAACATCTGTAAATCTAGCTCCGTGGAATTTAAGGCTTTTTGTAGCCGCTATGGACATCACTGCTTGCAGACAAAACACCTATGGACATAAAATAAAGCCAAAGAGACTGCACCAAGGTTAGATTCTTGTTTTAGAATATTATCAAAGAGTTAAAGAAAACAAAATATCTTTTTGTTTTTCATAAAATATAATATTATATATACATATTTTTCTATTAAAATAATGGTACTGACCCTCCCTAATACTTTCAACCCCTTAATACAGTTCCTCATGTTGTGGTTACTCCAAACCATAAATAATTTTGGATGCTAGTTCATAAGTGTAAATTAACTACTGTTATGAATCATAATGAAATATTTGTGTTTTCTGATGATCATAACTTAATTTAGTACCTGCAAAAGTGTTGTTTAACAGACAAAGGCTCACATCTCTGAATGAGTCATGACCTCCAGGTTGAGAACCACTGTACTAGTTACATTGCTAGTTACAGTATGAGATTAAACTTAGCACATCACTTTTCACTGAGCAAATGATCAAGTATGGGGCCTGAGAAGTTATTTTAAGATTCTTTTCTGTTTTTATGACAAACACCATGACCCAAGCAGCTTAGGATAATAAGGAGTATTTGGCTTCTACTGCCAGGTCTCAGTCCATTTCTGAATGCTTGAATCAATCTTTCAAGGAAACACTTGAAGGAACTTGAAGCAGTGGTGTAATGCTTCTTGCTGGCTCATTTTTAACTAGCTTTCATATGCAGCCCTAGACCACCTGCTTAGAAAATGTTGCTGCCCATAGGAGCATCAACTAATGATCAAGAAAATGGCCCATAGACAAACCACCTAACAGTGTGATACGAACTCTCTTTCAGATTTTCAACTTGGAATCCTTTCTCAGATGACTCTAGGATAGGCTGAGTTGACAGTTAAACCTGATTAGGACAGAAGCCCATGTATTAAGACAGAATATAATCGTCAGAGACATGGTGGTTTCATATAAAACAAATCCGAGGTCAATTTCTTGTGCCTCTGTAATCAGTTACAGTTGTGCTAAGAGTCTGGAGTCACGTGAAATTTAGCATAACATAGCAGTAATATGTACTACTGCACACCAAGGTCTAATTCACAAACAAGAAATGCGAAGGAGAGAGCATGACTTCTGACTCCTATTTTAAAATTTAGTTTAGTCATGACGATTATGTCTGGCAGAAGAATTAGTAACACTGTTCTTAACCTAATGCCACCAATATACTGTTGTCTTTTCCACCCTTTCTATTTTCCTCTCCATCACTCATTCTCATCTCTCATTTCAATTCTCTCATTTTTCTTCACAAGTATCATCATATTTTTCCTATTTTAATCAAAACAATCTGAATTTAATGTATAGACTTTTTCTTATTATCTTATATGTAGATGTATATGGTATCTGTAATTGTGTACAACCAGGAAGTTTAAGTGTCATATACTCAATTATTAAAGATAAAACTAGACTTCCAAGAGTCCTAGAGACAAGCACTTGAAAAGTCAATCACTTTTACTAGCAGTGAATTTTTATATTAAAATGTCTGTTGAAAGTAAGACTAGGTTCACAGGCCACATTATTATAATTTAGAATGTATAGTAATCAAGAATTGTGTCTTTGGGATACTACATGTCTGTGGAAATGTAATCCTGAAATATTGGCTTTAGAGATTATTTGTTATCCTGGGAAATTAAAGTTTATATGTCTTTCTTCTCTCTGTCTACATTTTATCTTTATAGGAGGTCAAATATTTTTCATGCTTACTTCTAGCTCATGAAAAGATTCATAGCAAGGCATTCATAAGTTTATTGTCTTTGGCTTATCCTCTTTTCTTCACCCTGCTCTCATGCATTAAAACAAATGGCACACTATCTGTACTTAGAGAGTCCCTCTATAGAACACACTGATCAGGACTGTCTGACTCCAAGGTTCACATGTAGCTCTCTGGGATTTCTTGAAATGCAACCCTGTTTTCATTTACTCATACCAGCTCCTGGACATGAAGAGAACTCAGCCTTTGTTTCCCCATATTCTTAAAATCAGTAGAATGATTCTAGGCTGATAGTATTACTACTTTAAAAAAATCTATAATTACATATGCATATTGCAATTCTCAAAACTGTGAATGTTATTTTTGCACATTACCAAACATGATTATATACTACAAATATTGACTGAGCCTTATATTGAAAATATTCTAATTTTTATGTTTAAGGTATACAAATCCACATTCAGTTAAACCTGACCCTTTCAATAATTTTTATCTTGTGCTGCAACTAAACAGCTTTTATTAATGAGATGTAATACCAATTCTATTCATTTCCTTTTGCTTCTTAATACTATATAACGTAGTCAGTGATTCTTTTAGGTTAATGTGACTGATTTATCCTATAATATATATATATTTTCAATTTTTATGTTGGATCACTAGAACACACGCTATTTTTCATATACTCATTGTTATGTATTCATGAGTTTAATAAATAAAATACTTTCCATTCTCCTTCCCCACCCCCACCACTGCCTTGCAGCTGATGAGTCTTCCCTATTGTATTTTCCTTCTGTTTAATGTCACTTGTATATGAAGGGGTGTGCATCTAATCTAGGATTGAATGTCCTTTCAACCTATTGGATAAGATATATTTCTCAATAGCAATGCTGTTCATGCCTTTTCTTTTAGATTGATACTGATATGTGGGATTTAATGCACAGGCATGAGGACTGGAGTTCATGCCCCAGCATGCATTTTAAAAAGTAATATATAGACCATATACCCGTAACCCCCTTCTGGAAAAGGAGCTAAGATAAGAAGATAAGATAAGATAAGATAAGAAGAGATTGTAAGATCAGTGGCTAGATATAAATGAGTTTCATGTTCAGTGAGTTCCATGTTTGTCTAAATAAAATATAACAGAATGATAATGAGGACATTCAATGTGCTATAGTGCCCATATGCACACACATATGCACATATATAAATGCATATATATTGTCTTAATGTTTTATTGCTGTGAGAAGATAGCAGGGCAAAGGCAATTTATAGATGAAAACATTTAGTTGGGGGATTACTTATAGTTTTGAAAGACTAGTCCATGATATCATCCTAGTGGGAAGCAAACCATCATTGCTCCAAAGCAGTAACTGAGAGCTTTATATTCTGATATAAAGACAGGAAAGGAGAAAGACAGAGACAGAGACAGAGGCAGAGACAGAGAGACAGAGACAGAGACAGAGACAGAGACAGAGAAAGAGAAGAGAGATCAGAGAGACAGAAAACAGAGAGAGAGAGACAGAGACAGACAGAGACAGAGACAGAGACAGACAGAGACAGAGACAGAGAAACAGAAACAGAAAGAGAAGAGAGAACAGAGAGACAGAAAACAGAGAGAGAGAGAGAGAGAGAGAGAGAGAAAGAGATTGACAGAGAAACAGAGAAACAGAAACAGAGAAACAGAAAAACAGAAAGAGAAACAGAGAGAGAAACAGAGGGCAGGGGGAGCACTGGACCTGTACGGTCTTTTGAATCCTCAAAGCCAGTAATTCTCAACCTTACTAATGCCATGACTCTCTAATATAGTTCTTTATGTTGTAGTGACCTCCAAACATAAAATTAACTAATTGCTACTTCATCACTGTAACTTTTCTACAGTTATGAATGTAAATATCTGATACATAGGATATCTGATACATGACTCCACAAAGGGTTCACAAGGCCAACAGATTGAGAACCATTGCTCAAAGCCAATCATCAATTCTTCCCCCAACAAGGCCACATATATCCCAACAATGTCATTCTGCTAATCCATCTTAAAGTTTCACTACCTAGTGACAAATATGCATATCCATGCAGGAACATACAAATATGCATTTGTACGTGCATATATGCATACACAGATGCACAAACACCCATAAACACATGTACATTCACATGCATATTCAGACAGACATACACATATGTAAATTTTTTCTAAAATTTCCCCGGATATCTTAAGGCAACATGTACCAGCTTCCAATTAAATCTATGAACTTCATTCTGGTTTGTGCACATTATATTTAAAGAAAGCCCATGGATCTCTGCTCTGAGGAGCCCCACAAGGACTTCCAATACCACACTGATATCAAACTGATGTATATGAGTAAATACATTTTAATCTGTGCTTACAATATAAAAGTTACAACATAAAAGTTAAAATCTAGTATTCTGTATAGTTCCTTTTCACTTATAATGGTAACTGTAACCAATTTTTCTCCTGATAATAATTTAAAAATAATTGGAAACATTGAGTGACATGCAAAGTCCTCCTTTAGCAACAAAGCAGGCAAACCACCATACTATAATCTAATTTTTGTTTAAATTGAAAATACATAGGCTATTTAATGCATTCTTCTTCTGTAGCTAATCTTGGAAGTACTATCCTCTAACTATTTCAAGGCTCACACTGATTTCTCTTCCTCCCACCTTCTGCAGTGAAACCATTACCAGCATTAATGGCCTAAAGACATTTATAATAATAGTTAATACTCTGTTGATTTTTAGAATTAATGATCTGACATTTCCAAAAGGAAATGCATAGCACTGTTCTTGGTTGTTGCTATTATTTCAAGTATCATTCTCTGTTTCAAGTCATTATAAGACAATCAAAAATTAAAAATAGAAACTAAGACAATAATTCATTCATTTAACAAATATATTTTGAGAACTCCCATGTTCTTGTACTCTTCTAAAAATATCTTTGTAAAAAATGAAGCATAAGGAAAAAATGTAAATAACATTATATATGTCTGCTGTGTCCTCTGTGTAGGATTATAAATAGATCATGCATGTATATTTTCTACCAAAACTATCAATAAAGGTATCAGTATGTGATTTGCTCTGTTAGCAACTCACTTGAATAAAATTAATTTCTGTTTGTTATTTTTTGCTGTAACTTTTTTTATTGGATATTTTACTTACATTTCATATGTTATCCCCTATCCCAGTTTCTCTCCCTCCCAGAAAGGAAATACCCTATCACATACTCCCTCCTCCTGCTTCTATGAGGGTGTTCCTCAACCCACCCACCCATTCCCACCTCGATATTTTCTTTATTTACATTTCAAATGATATCCCCTTTTCTGGTTTCCCCTTCCCCCCCAAAAAAACCTATTCCCTCTCCCATCACCCTGTTCACCAACCCACCCTCTCCTGCTTCCTGGCCCTGGCATTCCCCTACACTGGGGCATAGAACATTCACAGGACTAAGGCCCTCTCCTCCCATTGATGAACAACTAAGACATCCTCTGCTACATATACAACTAGAGCCATGAGTCATTATTATTTTTTTCACCATACAATGTTCTCACTTCACATAAGCCCACCCTCCCTTTGTTTTCTACTCCTTAGTGAGGTCTCCTGTGATGCTGTTTGACATACCCGTGTCTTACAGGCACATCACAGCTGAAAATTCATTAAAACTATAAAGAAATTAATTACCTCAATTCTGCCTCCCATTCTACCACAAATGTTATTTTTTTTCTGCATGTTTGAAAGAATGCTCTCAGTTTCATCACAGGAAACTATACAGTCACTATTGATCATCAAAAACTGGCAAGGTCAGGGAAAACATATTTCCCATCAGCAATTCTCTGTATGATACTTCAAATGAACCTAACATATACAATAATGAGCACACATCTTAAGATCTGAGTTCTACAAGGATACATTTTTATAGAGAAGAAAATAGAATGAGCCAGTCAAGCTGAAATAATCCAGATTGAACATAGAGACCTTCACAAGGAACTGCCTTCCTGTTGCACAGGACCAGAACAATGATCAAAGACTTCATCCTTTAAGATACATATAGATATTTCCCTCATATGTGCGTGCAACCACTGAAAGTGTCACATTTTAATGAATATTAATGTTGTTTCTAGAACTGAGAACAAAGTAATATGGTTACATGATGGTAGTTACCATCATAGAAACTTGATTAATGTTTACTTTACCTGCTTAGGAATTTTTAGGTATTTTACTATTAATGACCTTTTGAGAAAATTAGTTATTCCATGTTTCCTATGGAGATATATGTAAATACTTAGTTTTAAGAATTTATATGAAAACCTACCACTCTCATAGCATCCTAAAGTATATACATATATAAAATGATTTTAAATGAAATTACCACATACTGGTGGACACAACACCTCAAATAAAAACTGCATGCTACCAAATAAAATCCACAATGGCAGGAAGAGATTATATCTTTTGGAGTAGTTGGCCAAAAAGTCCTCATAGACTACTCCTCAAACTCTACAGGCTGAGACTGCATATGGATGTCATTAGTACATCTTTAGGAATATCTTGGCATGCTGTTCACTATTGTGATTCATAGGTATTACAGTTAGATTGGACTATTGATTGCTTCCCACCATTGGCAGCTTGTGTAGTACAATGAAACCCAAGACTTCAGAAAGGTAAGAAAGAGAGTTTCAAGTTATATTCAACAGAAATTGTTTAGGTCCTGTGTCCAAAGTGTATCTTTCTTACCTACAACTTCTGAGAAGAGAGTGAACGCAACAGCTATAGTATGCATTGTTATCAGAATCAGTTGCACTTCTCTGGCCAATCACTTGACAAAATTTTCTCTTATGTGTAGTAGTGAGATTTTGCTAGACAATCCACAACCATTCTGAGATGTGTTCATTCCAGTCCTAGTCGCTCCAGAATTGTTTCATGAAGGCATGTTGGGTTTCTCTGTATCTGTAGAGGTGACCATGTGATATTTGCCTTTATGTTTGCTAATATGGTTTATTACAATTCTTGATTTACTCATGTTGAATCATCTTTGTATCTTCAGGGTAACTTGATTGTGGTGGATGACCTTGATAGTGTCCTTTATTTAGTCTGTTGTTTTGTAGAGGATTCTTACATCTATATTCATCAGGAATATTGGTCTTTCATTTTTTCTTGCTGTGGCTGCTACTGCTTCTTTTGTTGGTGTTGTGTTTTTACTGTTTTTGAAATAATAGTGATATCAGATTTATAGTTCATGTTTGAGAACTAAAAAGAGGAACTTCTGCTTTTTTAGAATGATTTAATAAGAATTGACTGTAGGCCCTCTTTGAAGGTCTGGTAGAATTCAGTTGTGAACATGTTTGCCTAGGTTATTTGTTTATTTTTATCATGGGGTTTTTATAACATCTGACAACAAATGATGGTGATGGAATAGAAAAAAGAATCATTTACTGCTGATAAGAGTACAAACTAGTTCATACACAATGGAATTTAACATGAAAAAAAAATCCCAGGAAGCTAAATACAAGCATACCATATGACCCAGCTATATCAGTTTCGGGGATATGTCTAAAGGACTCAACATCCTACTCCACACATACTTGATAACTGTATCCATCCACAGCCAGAATTTCCCCAGAACATAGACAGTTGAATCAACCTAAGAGTCCTTCAGCTGACAAATGAATTCTGAAAATCTAGTACATGTATTCAATATCATATTATTTAGTTGAAAAAGAAAGAAAATTAAATTTGTGGGTAAATGGATAGAACTAGAAAATATTGTTAAGATAATTTAAACCCAGAGAGACAAACTCTACATGTTCTTTCTTAGCTGTGGTTTGTAGTTATAAATATTCAGCTGTGATAATTTAATCCAGAGTTTTCACAGAAACCAGAAGTGTAAAAAAAAAAAAAAAAAAAAAGACCATAATTGGTGGTGTAGACAGAGGGAATAGCAAGATACAGGTGACAGGAAGGGGAAAATGGAAAAACTAGGAAGTGGAGATTTAATTAATGTGTCAGAAGGAGATCAATGCAGGCAGAGAAGGAGAGAAAGAAATAAATATATCTTGAATGGTGTTGAAATTTCTTAAATGTTCCCGGGAACTATTAATTTCACTTGGTAGGGTCATCCATTGAAATAACTTTTGATGTTAGAAATTCAAACTATGATGATAATGTAACAGAAAATTATCAGTATCTATCATGAAACTTAGGAATAGAGTATTTATATATTATGGTTGTATATAGTTGATTCAAGTTAACACCTAGCAGTATAGATTGGCCTTCTCACAGCTGAAGTACCTGTGGTCATGTATGCTCTGCACTGCCAACATATCAGAAATTAGTGGTCCTATGTTAGCATATTCATACTAATAGAATATTTATATTCTTAAATTAACTGATCATAATTAAAAACAATAAACAGTACAGCATTTGTGAAACAAATACAAGTTTTCTAGTAAATAGTTAGTGACATTTTTTAATCTATTTATGTGACCAAATCAATATTAAAATGTAATAAAATATACAATACTTGCAAAGTGAGTGCATTTTTCAAGTTAATTTATATTCTAACAGTTACAATATTATGAGATATTTTTATCTATGAGACTAAATCAGTGGTAGTCAATAACGAGGATAGTGGGCTCATGAACACAACTCTTGATGGACTTCATGATGTTTAAGACCATTTACATTAATCATTTTCTGTCAAAGGAATACAAATTTTCCTACATTACTGGACAGCTGAAGAAAAAAGAGACATTGTTTTCATGATACCTCATATTTAAAGACCCAGCAGTAGCTCCTTGGTTGATGGGGATAAGCACAACGTTTTTCTAACATTTCAGGACAGCATCACATCTGAATAAAGAAAGCTCACATAAAAAAAAAGCACTTATTTTTTCTGACCTGGGAAGTATAATAAAATAAGCTTTTTATTGAAATAAAATACAACTAAAGACATCTATCAACAACAAACCTGAAAGGTATCTCCTGACATTGAGAGGAAATGTTTCAAATGTGAGATAATTGCAACAAAAGGGAACAATATCATATTTATCTTAGTCATGGAGTGTTTTACCCTAATACATTGGGTCAACAATATTTGAGGAATGCTAAATAAAAGAAATGTCACTGTGACAAGTTATATAATGTGAGAAATGTTCCCATTACCACTTAATTTTATTTTATTATAGGATACGACTAAACAAACAAACAAATCTATTAGCATATGAGATAAGTACTTTTATCTTAAATATTCTGCTGATTGCTATCTCCACTTCCAAAGAAAATTATGCATAATTAATGCATAGTTTACCTTACTTCCAAATGACTGATAATACATTTATTTCATAATGTATGTGTCATTGAGAATTTAAGCAGAATTTCCAGAAGTTAGAATGGCTTCAAGTATGTTTTGAAACAATAAAACAATTAAATAATCAAAGCAAGGTACAAACCATTATGCATAAATAATGCCATCTCAAATGGTAATTTATTTGGAAGTCTTTCAATTCAAAATGACATTGAAAGTACCTAAGTAAGGCAAGACAATATGAGTTAAATAAGAATTACTAAGAATTGAACAGGATAGAAATACATATGAAGGCTTATTCTAAAATTTAAAAACAAATCTATTCTATGATGTAGTTACTCCCCACATTGGCATATGGCCAAAGGATACACAAATATTTACTCAGACATTTAATTTCTGCCATAGTCACAATAAATAGAATATGAAAATAACCTAAATGTCTTTTACCCAATGAACTGATAATGAAAATGTGGTACATGTAGAAAATGGAATACTATTCAGCTGTGAAAAAGAATGTGAGATCATGAAGTTTGAAGGAATACCTATTAAATTAGAAAATATTATATTTAGTGATATAAAGCAGACACAGAAAGACAAACTCTACATATTCTCTCTTATCTCGTTCCTAACTCTGACTCTTCAGATTTGAGTGTAGCTTTCACTTCTCATCAAAGAGGCTTTTGCCTACAGCAGATGGAGCTTACAAAAAATTACAACTTGCCATAATGCAGACATCAGTGTATAATGGGGATTTTAGCCACAAATAATAAATCTACATTACTCCTTCTGTGTTTTGTTCAGGGAATATCACAGAAAAGAAGAGAAATAAACTCATAGAAATGGCTATATAAGCAAGACTGGAATAATGGCATATGTAAATATGCACATTAATATAGAAGGCAGAAATTTTGATGAGCACTAAGTCTAAATAAAGTGGCCATCCTTGGATCTATATATATAGAAACAAAAAAAAAGGACTCAGCAGGATGTAATTTATTTATTTATGAAAATATAAACTAAATATATATGTGTATATAATCACATATTTATATAATAATATTCAAAATAATATCTATAAACGAGAAAAAGCAAGGGAGGATTTGGAGGGAGGAAAGGAAGAGTTATGTAATTCTATGCAATGTAATTTTAATGTAAGTTAATAGTTATATAATTCTATTGTAATTAAAATGTATTTAATATGTTAATCTATTATTATACCTGAAAAATATAAAAGTTTAATGTAAGCTATAAGTTCAAAATATATTTTAGAATTTTGGAAGAAAACTATCATTCAAAACTTTGAACACATATTTGTGAGCTAAAATTTAAAATCTAATAGCTTAGGAGATATATTTTTTATTTTTAAGTTAGAAATTTGGTTAATATATAAAAGTCATTTTTCCTGAAACCTTCAGATATTCTTGGCTGAAAGAGATATTTTAAATAGGCGACAAAGGCTAAGGTTGTTTTCTAGTGAGTGCTACAGCATTTGCCCAACATGCATGAAGCTATAAAAATTTTATCCCAGAATCATCAAATACAAACACCTAAATAAGACCTAAAAACATTAAAGTTTAACATGTAGATTATTTTATTATACTTTCCCGCTTTACCTCCTCCTACTTCTCCCCCTTTTTGTACATGTGCGTTTTGCTGTGTGTGTGTGAGTATGTGTGTGTATGTCAGTCTATATTTGTATATGTGTGTGCTCACATGCTTGCACATGCTCTAGCTCAGGGAACAAAGATTCTCATAGAGACAGCTTTGAAATATGTCTTTAATTATCAATGAAAACTTAGAGAATTGATAAGACAAGGATAGGGACTTTAAGAAGCTGGATGCAAGCTGAGGGCAGGCTGAAGGTAAATGATGCTGATGGAGACACCTCTGCTGTATCTCCATATAGAAATAAAGACCTAGGGTTCTTTTCAGGACTTACTTTTCATTTTCCCTGGAAATCAGGAAAGATGAGAAACCTTTCCTCTTTAGAAGCCTGCATATTGCTTTCAGACAAATAAAGGGAAGATAGAGTGCCTTTTTGTAACATTTTCCAATTACCCTAAGGTCAAAATAATCATTTTCTCAAAAAGGGATATTTTGGAGCACCATATTCTTTTCTCCAATAATTGAGAAAAATCTATCACCATCAAATACTATACCAAAATTAAGATGACTATGAGAGATAATGAGCAGATTATTCTATGTATAACTGGATTCTCAGAATTACCTACTATATAGCAGGGAAATCAATTTTCAGAAGTGCATCTCTTAACCCTGCCACACTAAATTTTTTAACATGAAGTTTTCTAGTGAAACCATAATAAAATGCAATTGACTAAATGGCTTAAATTAAGTAGCTGTATCTTCACTTGTTTTAAAGAATGAAGTAAATGAAGTTCCAAATGAGTCCAATTTAATTGTGTGTGTGTGTGTGTGTGTGTGTGTGTGTGTGTGTGTGTGT
>NW_022196912.1:76913676-76923222 GCF_008632895.1 Mastomys coucha | reverse complement strand
GAGAGAGATTGATTATGATTTCTCTTCTTATAAGGATATTAATCAATTTTCCAAAGTCCCATTCTCCATGAACTCATTACTTCATCTATTCAAAGATCTTATCTCTAAACACCATTGTACTCAGGGGTTGGGGTTCTCTAGAGGAATTTTAATCCAGCAACATGGAATAAAAACATGCCCTTAGCACATACCTTTAATCTCTAGCAATGAAAGTAAATTTAGTTTCTAGAAGGAGGCAGCCATGTTTGAAAGTGACATCTAATTGATTGACAGACAAAGTGATGAATCAGGCAAAGATTTGATAGAATGAGTTACACATAGGATCCACCCAACTCACACATGAAAAGCTCTTAAGCTCCTACTTAAGAGCAGCAAGAAAGAAATCTGCCAAGAAAAAACAGATTGAATTAGTCATCTTGGAAGTTTAGATTGTATGGAAGCTAGAATCATCCAGGTCCCAACCTAGAGATATTTTGAACAGAGAAAGAAACACCATGGGACAGCCAAAGTTATGTATTTGCAAAGCTTATGTATAGCTCTCATTCCATCACTTCATCTGAGGAAATAAAAATGACATTTATAGGACTCCATGAATAATCTTGGGAGAGATATACAGACCTGGTGATGCAGACCTTAAATACCATGCACTGGAGACCAAAGCATGAATACTGAAACATAATACAAGTTAGGAGACTTAGAAATAACTTGTCTAAAGTCACACATACACAATAGACACAGTCTAAAAATAATACTAAACAATTTCATAAGTATTCTAAGCAAAAACAGAATGTTGAAATGAACAAACAATAAAATATTCATGAACTTATAATTTACTGCAGCCATTAAGGCAAAAATAGAGTGTTCTGTTTCCAGTTCTTATGGCATAAAAGGAACTAGTTGCCTTGCTTTTTAAATAACTAAAAAAAAAAAATAGAAAATATGATACATCACTCTCATACATTGATATCATGGAATAGAAAACTGCAAGTGATAAAGACAAACCACAGATTCTCACAGAAGGTGTCTGTAGAGGAAATTTTCTTTTTGTTCACAACACAGGAAGGATGACAAAGTGACGCGGTAGTTTTGAAAGAACACAGAACGTATAAATTTAACAAAATAGATAGAAACTAGGAACCTTTTAAACTATCTTTGGAGGCATGAAAGTACATGCAGAGGAAAATTTCCCTGATTTTAATTTTGGTTCAATTCATTAAGGATATATTTTGCCATTGAGCTAGCAGGCAGAGATGACTTGATGAAAGGTGCAAGCATGATCATCAAGAAAACAGAAGTGACCAAAGGAAACTTCCATCATTGAACATTATATAGTCAGAATGAATAGCACACAAGATAAAATTTAGCACAGATTAGACATGATTAAAATAATGTTTTAAGACAATAGCAGAGTAGGAATTAAAGTGATCCAAAATGAGACACTTAGAGAAAATGTACAGTGAGATTAAATGAACAAAATCAAAAGTGATTGTCAGAAAGGTGTGGGACGATCAAAGAACCAAACTTGTCACAAGATATCTACTAGAGGAAGTAACAAGGATGACTCTCAAGCAATAATAGTCTCAGTAGCTAAAAACACTTTTTAAAATAATCATAAACCAAAAGATGCACAACTGAAGTTTAAAAAAAACCTTCAGTAAAATATTTATAAAAAGAACAAACATAAACATATTTTGCATAATGGTGAAACAGGAATAATTTCAGCAAAATGAAAAGGGGAAAATTACATACACCTACCATTATATATAACATAAGTCAAAACAGAAATGGTAGGTTCTCTAGCATCACATAAAAAGGAAGACATTGAAGAGGCATGTCAAAAAGGATCTCTACACATAATTTCAAAGGGACTATGCATTTTTAAATAAAAATCAAAAAGAAATGCATGGATATAAAAGGAGTGGTATAGTGGGGCATTTTAAAAGACAGAGACAAGAAGTTTCCTGAAGCTTGACTGGTCAGCTTCAGGCAAGTGATAGTTCCTGTACTAAAGGAGGAGGACATGGTTACCTATGGCGACCGTTATGTGGCCTTCCAGTTACCACATGTGTATGCATACACTTGTACACACACATACACACACACACCACACCACAAACACTCTCACATATATAAAATGCACACACATACACACACTACAAACACACACAACTTACACCCCCCATACACACATACACACTAACACATTATAAGGTGAGCAAAAAACAAACATGAGAAAAATTTGGTCCTTGATCACTTCAGTTAAAGAATATTTTTAAAAAACACTTTGTTTAACTAGTTGAACATAATTCTTCATCTTTATTATTTCAATAAATGAAATGTGTAAAATTATATAATGTATATATTTATATGTAACATATAATATATATAATGTGTACATTTATATATGTGTGTGCGTATACATATATATACATACATATGCATATATATATATGCAAGAGAAAAAGTCTAAAATGATATACCAAAAATGACAACAAGATAGTTTGGGATTTTGCAGTTAACGTGCAGAATATGAAAGATAACTAAAATTAATTATGATAATTAATTCTAATTAATTGACTAGGAAGACAACACAAGGAGAAATTGTTGAGACCCAAGAAGCAGCTGAAAGAGTCAGATGCAGATATTTGCACCCAACCAATGGACAGAAGCAGCTGACCCCTGTTGAATTAGGGAAAGCTGGAAGAAGCTGAGGAGAAGAGCAACCTTGTAGGAGGACCAGCAGTCTCAATTAATCTGGACCCCTGAAATCTCTCATACACTGGACCATCAAACAGACAGCATACACCAACTAATATGAGGCCCCCAACACACATACAGCAGAGGACTTACAGGTCTGTGTTCATTCAGAGATGATGCACCTAAGCCTCAAGTGACTGGAGTCCCCAAGGAGTTTAGAGGTCAGGGGGGTGGGGAGGAGGTGTGGGATGTGGAGCAATCAGAGGGTGGATGGGAGTTGGGAATGGAATATGGAGTGTAAAAAATAAATTTAATAAATAAAATAAAATGAAAAAATAAAAAATAAAAATAAAAGTTGATGATGCTTTGATAGCATGCATATGGCAGTGACAGAGTCAAGCAATATTGAGTTCCAGCACTGAGAGGAGGAAGTATACATGAGATACCAGCCCTGACTACTTAGGCACTTACAAAAGGAATAGTAGTTTTCCCCACTGGACTCTTCCTTAGGGACAGACCTCATGCCCAGCAGTAGATAGCCAATACACAAGCAACTCAATCATGTTTTTGTAGAAAAAAAACTCTAAAAAAAATTAAAAAGGAATCCATTTGATTGAATCAACTCAAAATAGCCATAGACAAAATTATTAAGCATGAACATATGAAGATACAGTTTATTGAAATAAATGATTCAGATGATGAAAAATAAAAAACAGATTATATGAAAGTAAATACTTTGCAAATGAAACCATATAAAAAGAGAATAAACAAGAAATACATGTCAGAGATACTTTTTACATTTCAAAGCAAACATCAAATGAAAGAATATTGAAGGGTAAGGTATCATGACAATGGTCTCCTGACTGAAGGTATAATATCTGTTCATATTGAAGTTTTTAAGATGAACAGGAGTTTCATAAATCTTTACATATAAATAAATATAAGAACAATAAAAGAACACTGAAGGATTTTCTAAGGCAAAAAAACCCACAAAAATAAGAGCCTGCTGATAGGAATGGACAGCAGTTTATGGAGAAAGTAGACAAAGAAACAAAAACAAGGCATTTCACATGCAAAAAGAAAGTAAGTGTTAAACAGTATTAAGTTTGGAAAGTTACAGCATTGAAGAAAAATAAATTCCAACAAAGAGCATCATATGTTAGAAAAAGTGATAGGAATCACCATTTCTTAGCACCCAACCTTCTAATTGCTGAGGGAAACACATGATTTCCTGAAAGTCTATTCAATTAAGAAGTATATTCATATATGTAATAGTTCATTAAATGTTTCCTATTAACATAGATGAGCAAATGTCCTTGTGGTATGGTGGAACATCCTTTGAGTGTATGCCCAGTAGTAGCATAGCTGGGTTGAGAGGCAGAACTAATTCCCAATTTTCTGTGAAACTGAAAACTGATTTCCAAAGAAGTTGTTGTATAAGTGTACTCCCATCAGCAATGGAGGAGCATTTCCCTTGCTCCACATCCTAACCAGCATGTGCTATCACTTGAGGTTTTTGATCTTAGCCATTCTGACAAATGTAAAATGGAATCTCAGAGTAGTTTTGATTTGCGTTTCCTTGATGACTAAGGACATTGAACATTTCTCTAGAGACTCTTCTGTTGAAAATTCTTTGTTTAGTTCTATAGCCCATTTTTTAATTTGATCATTTTGGTTGTTGATGTCTACTTTCTTGAGTTCTTTATGCATTTTGCATATTAGTCCTCTGTTGGATGTAGGGTTGGTGAAGATATTTTCCGGTTATGGATTGCTCTTTGTTTTTCTGCTCGCTCAAGAACAGTGCCCATATTCAGGTGAGGTTAGGTGAAATCCTTTTTTTAATTATTATTTTTTAATTGAATATTTTCTTTCAAATGTCTTCCCCTTACCAAGTCTTCCCTTCAGAAACTCCTTATCCTATCACCCCTCACCATGCCTCTATGAGGGTGTTCACCCACCCACCCACTCACTCCTGTCCTCCCTCCCTGGCCTTCCCCTATACTGAGGCATTGAACACCCTCAGGCCTAAGGGCCTCTCCTCCCACTGATGGCCAACAAGACCATCAACTGCCACATATGTGGCCGGAGCCATGGGTCCCTCCATGTGTCTTCTTTGGTGGTCCAGTCCCCAGGAGCTCTGGTGGGGCCTGGCCTGTTGACACTGTTGATCCTTCCATGCTCCTCCTCTCAACTCCTCCAGTCCCTTCTCCAACTCCTCCATTAGGGATCCAGCACTCAGTCCAATAGCTGGATGTGAGCATCTGCCTCTGTATTTTTCAGGTTCTGGCAGAGCCTCTCAGGATACATTTATACCAGGCTTCTGCCAGCAAGCACTTCTTGGCATCAGCAATAGTTTCTGGGGTTTGGCGTCTACATATGGGATGGTTCCCAGGAGGGACAGTCTCTAGATGGTCTTTCCTTCAGTTTCAGCTCCACTCTTTTTCCCTGTATTTCATTTAGATGGGTACAATTCTGAGTTAAAATTTTGGAGATGAGTGGGCAGCCCTATCCCTAAACCAGGGGCCCTGCCTAACCTCTGGATATGGTCTCAAAAAGTTCTACCTCCCTTTTGTGGGGTATTTCAGCTAGTGTCATCCCTGTGCAATCCTGAAAGGCTCTTGTTTTCCTGGCATCTGGGACTTTCTGGTTGCTACCCCCAGTTTCCCATCCCCCAATGCTGTACACCTCTGTTCAATTTTCTGACATCTCTCCTGCCTTCTCCTATGCCTGATCATGTCCCCTTTCTCCCCTCTTACTCCTCCTCTCTTCCTGCCAAGTCCCTCCCACCCTCTATCTCATGTATGGGGCCAAGAGGATCTGCTAGCTGGCTTTCTGTAGACTAGCCACAGGGTTTGGATGGCTTGGAAAAATCAATATGTTGGCAGCAGCTAGTGGTGAGAATCAGGGCAATTCTACAGCTTGGGACTCTCCATGGGTGTTGGGGAGATTGCTGTTGCAGGTGCATAGTCCATTTAGTGTGGATTGTCTTTTTTTTTTCAACTACATACTACATTTTCCCATTTTATAGTCTGTCCTTTGTCCTCCTGAGAGTGCCCTTTGCTTTATAAAAGATTTTCAGATTCATTAGGTCTTATTAATTGTTGATTGGATATACCTGAACTATTGATGCTCTGTTTCAATAGTTGAAACTGTCACCTGTAGCAATGCTTTCTTTGCTATTCCCCACTTTCTCTCTATTAGGTATAGTGTATCCAGTTTTAGGTTGAGGTCTTTCATCCACTAGGACTTGAGTTTTCTGCATGGTGATAAATATGAATCTATTTGTATGCTTTAATGTGCAGGAACAAGTTAAGCCAGCACCATTTGATGAAGGTGCTCTCTTTTTTCCATTGTAAGATTCTGCTTCTTTTTTAAAAATCAAGTGTACATGTGTTTGTAGGTCTATTTCTGGGTCTTCAATTCAATTCCATTCATCATCCTGTCTGTTTGTAAGCCAATAATGTGGGGTTTGCAAGATGTGCAGGGATAAAGATGGAGCAAAGTTTGAAGGAACGGCCATTCAATGACTGGCCTAAATCCCACAGGAGGGAGCCAAATGCCGGCACTACTAATAATACTCTGCTATGCTTCCAACAGGAGCCTGTCACAACTGTCTTCTGAGAGGCTTCACCCAGACGCTGATAGAAACAGATTCAGAGACACACATCTCAACATTAGTCAGAGCTCGAAGTGTCTTCTGAAAGAGCTGCAGGAAGGACTGAAGGGGCTGGAGGGATCAAGGACACCACAAAAAGTCATACAAAGCCAACAAACCTGAACCCATAGGGGCTCACAGAGTCTGAACCACCAACCAAAGAGCACTCACGTCCTAGACCTAGACCTGCTACACATATGTAGCAGATGTGCAGCTTGGTCTCCCTTCGGATAGCCCCACAATTGGAGTGGTGGGTGTCTCTGACTCAGAATCTGCTGCCAGCCTTTGGAGCCCTTTCCAATCATTGAGAGAGGATTAACTTAGTCCTGAAGAGACTTGATGTGCCAAGGCAGGTTGGTACTCAGGAGACAGGGTTCCTCTTCTCTAAGGAGAAGTGGTGGGGAGGTATTGGGGAATGGAGGATAGGAGAGTAGGACTGGGAGGCTGCAATCAGGATGCAAAGTGAATTAATTAATCAATTGATTGATTAATTAACATTTATTCCCTTGTAGATTTATACTAGAAAGAAAACAGATCATTTTATTTTAAGCTATTACAATTTTATATTTATTTATGCAAAATTTCCTTCCTGAAGAACATAGTAGTGTCATGATTTGAGGAAAAATCTATTAAGGCAAATTTCATAATATCCTCAGTTATTTTAAAGTCTGTGATATTTCTTCCTGAAATATATCCCATGAATTTCTGTCATGCCAGTTTAATGTCAGCTGAAATGAAGTTGGGAGCAAGTACCCTTTTACATACATAGAAACAGTCTCAGGGTTCCTGAATTCCATTAAAATTGAAAGCTGACAACTGAAATAGTTATCCTACAGTGTTCACTATGTAAAATATGACTCAGGGGACAATGTGGGTTACAGAAAGTTTAAGTCTTAGCAACAGATTACACAAGCAATGAATGATGTCAAAACACAAGAAGTAGTACGTTTAATCTAGCAGAAGGACTGGAGATAAAGTTCAGTGTGAGCTCTTAGCATGTGGGAAGCCATTCTTTCAATTGCAGTGTTGAAAAAAAGAACTAGAGAAATTGAAAAAGGCATAGTGAATTATAATATGTCATAGACATATTTGGGATTCATAGTGAATTCCAGGCCAAGCAGAGCTACAATAATAAACTCAAATTAATAAATTAATTATAATTAATTGTTAACAAAAATAAAGTTATGGAAAACATGGGTGGTTTGAATCATGGTTCATCTTATTTATGTTTATCATTTTTGTAGAGCTCCTAGTCAATAGGTAATAATGTCATTCTATGGAACAATGTTATCATATATATTGTACATACAATTACGTTTCACATAAATGTGTTTTAACTGGTACATAAACTGTAAGACTCTACACATTAATGGAATACCACATGATATTTCATTATATGTGATTTTACGGTTTGTAAATTAGAAATTATTGGAGCTACTAATGACTTGGTGGAGATATTTAGAAGACATAATGACAAAAGGCAGCATAGCTTGTCAGAATCAGTTTCAAAATGTACTTTTGTTTTCAAAGTCCAGTCACAAAACACCAAGCATTACCACTTATGACTAAGTGCAAGAGGAATGTCAATGATAGCAAGAAGTAAGGCTTACTATAAGACCATGAAGATACATACTACTTTAAAAATAATAAAAATACCTTTCCCAAACTAAATCAAGTCATACACATGGCTCCAATAAAATTCACAAAGTAATTTTTAAACACTCTTAGATACTGGTGAAACAAAGAAAAGACTAAATGTTCAACATTATTTGAACAATCCTGAAGATGCACAAAAGGTACTGATATTCACTTCATAACCTACTGAATTAATGTGACAAATAGAACTATCATATTGCTGCAGTTGCTGCATATTGTTTGTGTAGATATGCTAAAGAGAAAGAACAAAGAAATAAAATAATGAATCGATATGTTCATACAAATATGAAAAATGTGCATGTCAGAATATGAATTTATGTTTAATTAGAAAAGAATGTGTTCTTCAATGAACAATATGGAGCTATCAGTTACTGTAGTGTTAACCATAAAATAGAACTGAGCTGTACTCTGAATCGAATTTTATTTCTATTTTATGCAATTGATGAAAACAAAGTTTAAAATAGTCACTGTGTGGCAAAATATATTTCTTCAGTGTTAGAGAATCGGTCAATTAATTCACAAAAGCATGCATGCATACAGAAGCATTTTTACACACTTACATACACTAAAGACAAAGTACACAAAAGACACAATTGACAGTTTTAACATATTAAATAGATATTTTTAAAAATCTTGCCTATCTTGCTGCAGCGTGAGGTGCTCTTAGAAAATGACTCTGTATAACAAAGAGGACCACCAATGTCATTGAATTATCCATTAGAATATTTTGTAACACTTATGAAAAATTAATTAGTAACATATCAGTGCTATATACAAAATGATAATTGTGTCAGACTCAGGAATACTGTTAGATCAGACATGGAAAGAGCAAATTATAAAGAAACAGCAGTAGAGTACAGGGCAACATTATCTCAGACAGACTACCTGGACAACTAGAGAAGAGTATGGTTACCTATCACCATATAGCAAGAGAGATTTGTAAC
The DNA here is from genome assembly GCF_008632895.1 of Mastomys coucha. Taxonomy (NCBI): domain Eukaryota; kingdom Metazoa; phylum Chordata; class Mammalia; order Rodentia; family Muridae; genus Mastomys; species Mastomys coucha. The sequence goes on along the minus strand of NW_022196912.1, from coordinate 76,914,270 downwards.
ATGTGCAAAAAATGTCACAAGGCCCACTGTATACCACCTAAACTATGGGTGGGCCATTATGGGATGGGAAAAAGCTTTGGTCTATAGTCCCCTTCTCCTCACCATATTTTTTTGTGACTAGTGTCAGTGGGTAGCAGTGAAATTGTCTTGTGTATTACATGTGTCCTACCATCCTGTATGTATAAGTATAGAAAATTAAATTACCATTTCTAATTATGAGATGCTGGTGTTTAATTAAACAGTTTATTATTAAAATTAAGACAGTACCTATTTATTAAGAAGGATATCTAGGACCAACCAGATCCACAAGGAATTTAAAATGAAAAAAAAAAATCTTTTCAACAATTTCTCGTGATGTTATGAGAAAAAGAGGAACCTAATATTATGACTAGGTTAGAATTGTACCAAGAATTAAATCTGAGAGAGAAACAAATCCATAAAAAGATTTCAGTATTACTAAGAATCAAGTACTCACTTCAATGGATGGCTGTGAGCCAATGAAGGAGTTAGGACCTATGGAGCTGAGGGGTTTGCAGCCCCTTAAGATGAACAACAATAGCCGGGCGGTGGTGGCGCACGCCTTTAATCCTAGCA
>NW_022196912.1:76888741-76913377 GCF_008632895.1 Mastomys coucha | reverse complement strand
GTGAGAGAGGGTGGGGTGGCAGGCATGGGGAGGGGGCAGGCAACAGGGGTTTGTTTTTGTTGTTTTTGCTTGTTTGTTTGTTTGTTTTTTGCTGGGGAAACTAGGAAAGGATAAATTTACATGTAAATAAAGAAAATATCTAATGAAAAATAAATAAATGAAAAGAGTCAAGTAAATTGATGAATAATGTAATTTCAAAGAGTTTTTTACCTAATAAAGAAAGTAAATACACATATCTTTTTCTATTAGATATTTTCTATATTTACATTTCAAATGTAATCCCCTTTCCTGGATTGCCCTCCAAAAAAAAAAAAAAAAAAAAAACTGTTTCCTCCCCATCCCTGTGCTCACCAACCCACCATCTCCAGCGTCCTGGCCTTGGCATTCCCCTACACTGGGGCATTGAGCCTTCAAAGGACCAAGGACCTCTCCTCTCATTGATGACAAGTAGGCAATCCTCTGCTACATATGTAGCTAGAGCCATGAGTCCATCAAGTGTACTCTTTTCTTGGTGGTTTAGTCCCTGGGAGCTCTGAGGGTACTGGTTAGTTCATATTTTTGTTCCTCCTATGGGGTTGTAAAACCCTTTAGCTCCTTGGATCCTTTCTCTAGCTCCTTCATTGAGGATCCTGTGCTCAGTCCAATGGATGGCTGTGAGCCTCTATTTCAGTGTTAGTCAGGCACTGGCAGAGCCTCTCAGGAGGCTCCTTTCAGCCAGCACTTTCAAATAGTATAAATAATTTTTTTTTTAACTGTATGAAACAAACAAAGCTCAACAGCAAAACTGTGGAAGCATTCATAGTTTCTTTAGTTTCATTTACATGAAGCTTTTTTTAAGTCCCAGTATTTACAACTATTCAATCACAAAATGTAGACATTTAGATATTTGTGTACATACGCATATAATCTTAGGAAATCTTATTTCTACATTTACAGTTTTTTTAAAAATTTATCAAGTATCTGTTCATCAGAACTATAGAAATGATTAATTTATTATTAACAATATGGTGTAAAGTTTGTATGTCCACAGCATGTAAGAATGCATTTAATTCTAAGATGATGAGAATCTGTAAAGTTTCTCATCCTTCATAAAGATGGCAGTGCTATGGTATTATCTTTTAAACAGTGTTTTCAATAATGTGTTATTCATATCTTATTCTGTATCATTATAATTGTTCTCCTTTATAAAATATTTAATATATTACTATTAATACCTTTGCTCCTGTGTGTACATTATGTGTGTTTATGTATGTATAGACATACATCACACCAAAGGATCAGAGTACAGCTTTCAGAATATGGATCCCTCCTTCCAATGTGGGATCCAATTTAAGTCACTAGGTTTGAAATCTAAATATCTTTACCTGTAGAGTGATCTCATCAACCCTATCCCTTTCTTTAAACCAATGCATAAAAGCATAAAACTATACATATAAGTGGGATTACTTATGGTGTTTCTACTAAGAGATTTCATAATGTTCAATTTACTATGTGTGCATCAATTGCCATAAGTATTTGTCATGTATCTGGAATGAAAACTTTCAAACTTAGAACACTAGTCTCTGAAATACTAATAAGCTTCTGATATGCAGTTACCATGTAATATCAAACCATAACTACTCACCCCTATGCAATGGAAACCTAATAGGTAATGATCAACATTTTCATTTTCTTCTTTTTATGACTGGCCTCAAGGTTTCCTCATTCCACTTCCCTCTTCTCTGACTTCTATAATTAATGGATTCCAAGTATCAGTGAGATCACATGGTTTTTATTTTTCTCTGGTCAGCCTAACCTATTTCATTTAACATGATGATCACTTTCTTTCTTAGTATCTCAAGTGGCAGATTTGATTATTTCTCCTGTATAGTTTATTATTCCATCTTATATATGTATCATACTGCCTTGTATATCTACTTGTTAAAGGGTGGTATACTTTTATAGTAAAACTGATATTTATTTGCTGTTTTCATCATTAATATTTTGTGGGAAAATATTGGTGACTTTTCTGTGGGTTGGTCAAAATTTTATGTCATATTATCCTTAATATGAACCAAAGTGACTATGTTTTTCAGGTTCAAACTGATTTATGAGTTAGCACAGAAAAGAACATCATTCCCAGAGGTAAAAAGTTGTGTTTTCTTATTTATATGAAACATATTCCTATGTCTACACAGCAAACTTAATTTTTGAAATTTAAAATATACAAGAACAGAAAGTCCTACTTAGATCTCATGGACATCATGTCAAAAACAAATTAGAATGAAACTATCAGAACAGGTTAAACCCAAATCATATGGAGTTGATGATTCTTGCATGACATTTCCTTCTCTACTATCTTCATCAAACTTCACTTTCTTCCTGGGGCTTTATAAAACTTGTGAGACAAATACCCTTGTATAATCACCTACATTTCTGAATTTTGTCCCTAAACAGTCAGAAATTAGTACTTCCAATCTAAAAGCATTCCTCAAATACACTAAGCATTCTGAAAAATATCTTTATTTTTTAAAAAAACGTGTGTTATGATAGCTAGAGAGTGAGAACCTACCATGTAACAACTCAGATACCCGTTCATGCTCTGATTGCATCACTATGTCTTATGATTTTTTTTCTTTGTTCCTATTTTCCACATGGAAGCATTTCTGCTTGACAACATAAAGAGCTCATCAATGCCAGAGATGCACACTCACTAAAACTGTGCAAGCCACACAGAATCAGTTGTTAATATACATAGTACAGGGTTGGAAAAATCTACTATTTTGTTTAAACATGAATATAAGACATATTGGAAAGACCTAACAATATAAACATGGTAATACAAAACTTTCATGTTAAAATTTCACACAATTCCAGTTATGAGTATTATGTTACAAGCCCTTTTTGATGCAGAAAATCCTTGTTATGCTAATATTTATCTTTCTTTCACCTCATAAATAATAAATTCAGGTTTTTAAATTGTGGATTATTTCTGTGTTTGTATCATTACCATGTGAAGCACTGAAATAATGTAAGAGGTGTTCATTTATTTTAATGGAACTCTATACTCAAGTCATAAATAAGTAAGTTGATGTAAAAATGGTATTTATTTTAGATACTAAACAATATGTTAAGGCTTCAAAACTTATCACAGCAGTCTCTATCTATGTGCAAATTATCAAAAGGAAACCTTGATTCTTATCAGAGATTTTAAACCTGCCTGTAATCAGGAGAAAAATACCACCTTGCAAGAAACAGATGAGTTGAAAGCTGCAGAGTCCTCACTTTATAGCCTAAGCCAATGTTCCTGCCTTGGGGGTGTCAAGCTTATCATGAAGAGTTATTTCTATGCCAAGTCAATCACTCCTTGAATATTACCAAATCCAAAATTGAGGTTAATTAGAGGTGGATACAAATATCCACCATTCAGTGTCAGATCCAGACAGTAGGTGTAGGCGTTCAGCAGTGACAAAGGCGGTGACCACTGGCCAACAGCCTGAGCACCGCCCACACATCAGCAGTCCCAACTGCATTTCTTCCATTTTATCATCTTTCATTACCATCTCTTTAACAATTCTAGAAATATTTTTGTGCCAAAACTCCATTACTGTACTCAAGTATGCCATTTAACTTCGTATTTCAAAATCAAGTCTCCAAGTTTTCTCATATTTTTGACCTTCTCAGTTGATAATTCTATATCACTTAGTCTATTCACATAGAAATCACTGGAAGTTTTGTTGGAAGTTTAGCATTATATCCTTTTATTCTGAATTTCTTCCCACAGTAAGTCATGGATTTTCACTAAAAGTAGCCTTTGGCTAGACTGCCAAGGTTTTTCTTGCTGCAATGCCTCCCACACTCTGTTTAATGTTGATGAGAGATACATCCATTTACCCAAAATATTCTAAATCTGACAATGCTCCACAGTTGCCTTCACTGATGAATGGCAATTAACTACAGGAAAAAGGTCCTCATCAGGGTAACCAAGATAGCCTAAAATTGAATTAATATACATTGGCTCATCCTGATTTATTTACAAGCCAATACCTAACAAGGCAAATTGCTTCTACTCACTGAAAGCCAATTGCTGAAAGTACTTCTCACAGGGCATTAATTTCTCCTAGCCCTAAATGTAAAGAACTCACTATCTGCAAAGGCAGAGAGCATCTGTGCAGACCTCTGGACAAGGCACTGCACTGTAGGAAGATACTGCACCAGCACTTCTGCAAGCCAACACAAAGCAGAAGCACACACAACAGACTCTCCATCAAGATCAGCCAGCTAAGACAAAATTCACATTCTGTTCTTGGCCGGTACGGGCTTTTGGAAGACTGTATTGTCTGTCACTCAAGCTTCTGGGATTTTTATCTCAAAAGGACAACACATCAGCTCATTAACAGCCGTATAAGGTTGAAATCTATCTCTGAAAGGCAGACAAATTCAATTTCCAATTAATCTATCTTCATTGTCTTGGATGATGCTATTTCACACACTTATGCCACATGACAATATTTACTTTTTAATTCTTGTTTACCCTGTGGTAGGTCCTGCTCTTCTGTGTTATCCTTATTCCCCTACAAGTGTGTAATTGTGGTTTAATGAGAATTTTGATTTATATTCTTTTGTACCTGCTTCAGAAAAGCAAAAGCAAGGTCTTGTTTTGTAGATAAATCTGAGCAGATTAGGTGAGAGGAGACATTTGACAAATGCAAAGAGGGAGCATGATTTACCTAATGGAATTCTCTGGTGCTATCAAAGTTTGATGGTACTTCATTGCTGATGCCTTATGTTAATGAGCGGCCTTGTCTCCCTCCTTCTCTTAGGAGTTTGACACCATATTTCTAGACCTGTTTGCTAATAGCAAGATCCTGCCCTTGTCTTTCAGATGCAGCCAAAGATATGAAAAGGATTTATTTAAAAAGTATCTAAGATTCTCCTGAAACATGTTAAATGCAAAGCACTTAGGTAATAAGTAGCATCTTAGTGAATGTGGATTTCAAGATATGTACTGAACACAATGTTTAGTAGAATCTGTTTTAGGTTGGCTTTATTTGAGAATCTTTTAAAGATTTTTTATTTCTTCTTTTTTTACTGAGAAATGCATAATTTAACATTTTCTTAGTCTGATCTTCATTTAGGAATTACTGAATCAAGTTTATGCTTGCTTCTAACAATTAGGTAAGCTTTCTCAGTTTAGGTATTGTTCTTCTATTGATGATTCAAGATTTATAGGTTTATGTGGATTGAACATTTAAGTTCACATATATAAATATATAAAATGTAAAAATTGCATTAATCTGGTTGAGCATGTTACTTGCAGTCTCATAAAAAATGTTTAAAAGTGTTCTTCTTTCTCCACAACTTCGCCAGCATCTGCTGTTACCTGACTTTTTTATTCTAGTCATCCTGACTGGTGTGAGGTGGAATTTCAGAGTTGCTTTGATTTGCATTTCCCTGATGGCTAAGGACAGTGGACATTTCTTTAGGTGCTTCTCAGCCATTCTATATTCCTCAGTTGAGAATTCTTTGTTTAGCTCTGTACCCCATTTTTGAATAGGATTATTTGGTTCTCTGGAGTCTATCTTCTTGAGTTCTTTGAGTATATATTGGATATTAGTTCTCTATCAGATATAGGACTGGTAAAGATCTTTTCCCAATCTATTTGTTACTGTTTTGTCTTATTGAGAGTGTCCTTTGCCTCACAGAAGCTTTGTAATTTTTGAGGTCCCATTAGTAAATTTTGATCTTCGAGCATAAGCCACTCATGTTCTCTTCAGGAAAATTTTTCCTGTGCCCAGGTGCTTGAGGCTCTTCCCCACTTTCTCTTCTATTAGTTGCAGTATATCTGGTTTGGATTTGCAGCCCCATCGGACGAACAACAATATGAACAAACTAGTACCCTCAGAGTTCCCAGGGACTAAAGACCAACCAGAGTACACATGGTGGCACTCATGGCTCCAGCTGCATATGTATAGCAGATGGTCCAGTTGGTCATCAATGGGAAGAGAGGCCCATGGCCCTGTGAAGGTTCTATGCCCCAGTGTAGGGGAATGCCAGGGTCAAGAAGTGGGAGAGGGTGGGCTGGTGAGCAGGGGGAGGGAACAGGTCAGATATTTTCTGAATATGGCCATTTGATATGAGTACATTTCATAAATCAATAATAAGTGTCTGTGATATAAGATACACATATGTGTATGCACACACATATTCATAGACATAGACATGTGTGTTTATATATATATATATGTGTGGTTTTGTTTTGTTTTGCTTTGTTTTTCCTTTCTTTTTTTTTTTCTTTTTTTCCAAAGGGGAAGCCAGGAGAGGAGATATCATCTGACATGTAAATAAAGAAAATATCTAATAACAAAAAGAAATTTAAAAAAATGTTTAAAAGTATAAAATTAATGAACTATTTATTAATTAATTCTAGGAATTGCAAGGTAATTCTTCTTATTAAATAGCTCTACTAAAAGGAATTATTCTTCACAATATACTACATATGTATAGTAACATCAATCTTACTATAAGAAATAATTTGTAAATCTTAAATATGTAGTTTATGCAGGGTTAAATAATAACTTAAATATTATTTATTATTAAAACTTTTTAATGTCTAGAAAGGACAATAAATTATGGAGATCTTGTTGCTATTATGTATTCACAGAACAGTTTAACATGCATATGCATGTACTTACACAAATGTGTATACATGAATACATTTTCTATTCAGACATGATTATGTATAAATTTTTGTTTCCTGAACAGAGTTTTTCTTTCAAACCTTAAGTTAGGAAGATGTGGCATGGAAAAAGTGTGCTTTTTCTGGCCAAAAACTAAAATGGCATAGAAAAATAGCATTAAAACAATAATGCAGCTGAGGAAGCTGAGTTGGAGGAAGGATTTCAATAGTTTTCTCTTTTTACTTTTCCATTTTCTATTTTGTTCTGAAGATCCAGTACAAACCATTATACTTGTTTAAAAGAGAAACACTAGTGGTATGCTATATCTTTTCAAGGAAATGTTTGAAATTAGCTTCTAACTAGGAATGCACTTACTTTCTGTTTTTTTTTTTTTTTCAAGGTATTTCAATCTAGGAATTTCAGCCTAACATTATATTCCCTGTATAAAAATAGAAAAAAAGAGAGAAAAGGTAGAGAAAAGTCAGACAGAAAGAAAGAGAAGGAAAGAATTTATTAACACAAGTCTTTATTCTCCATTAATATTGTATACATTTGTGTTGAAGACTTCCTGGACTTTACAATGGGTTGCTGAATTAAACTATGCTTATGGAGCATCTCCTTGCCATTCCCTTAAGGATAATTTCACTTACTAAACATAAATAATAAATAATATGCAGTTTAATTTAAGCTAAACCTTTGCAGTTTATAAAAATAAGCCCACAGATATTTTCTGAATATGGTCATTTGATATGAATACATTTCATAAATCAATAGTAAGTGTCTGTGATATAAGACATACATATGTGTGTGTGCACACACATATTCATAGACATAGACATGTGTGCATATATATATATGTGTGCATATATATATATGTATATATGTGTGTGTATTTGTATTTGAAAGACATAAAACATACCTCCAGTAAAACCATAATATTTGAAATACACCAAATCTCAATAGTTTGTAAAAGATTTATTTTTCCAGAAGAAAAACTTTTTAAATTCTGAATCTTATAAATATAATCAAGGAAATAATGCACTTAAATGACATATACTCAATAACAAGATTCTGGGGTTTTTTTCAAGGAGCTGAAGGGTTTGTAGCCCCTTAGGACTAACAACAATATGATCTAACTAGTGCTCTCAGAGCTCTCAGGGACTAAACCACCAACCAAAGAGTACACATGGTGGGACTAATGGCCCCAGCAGCATATGTATAGCAGAGGATGGCCAAGTCGGTCATCAATGGGAGGAGAGGCCCTTGGTCCTGTGAAGGTTCTATGCCCCAGTGTAGGGGAATGCCAGGGCCAGGAAGCGGGAGAGGGTGGGGTGGTGAGCAGGGGGAGGGGGAGGGAACAGGGGTTTGTTTTAGTTTTTGTTTTATTTTATTTTATTTTCTTATTTTATTTTTAGGAGGGGAACCTGGGAAAGGAGATATTGTAAATTAAAAAAATCTAATAAAAAGATTTGGGGAGGTTATATACAGTATATTGTGTTTTGCATTTTGCCAAGTGTTCAAATCTTCTTTGTATAATTCATTTTTCTACATGTAATTGCCATTGTTTGATTTTTCTAATGTACATTTTCATAGTCTCTCAAAAACTCTGAATAAAACACAAACTGTCCCGTACTGCAAGCCAGCCAATCATGCAAGATATTCTTGACAAGAGCAACGCTTTTCTCTACCTATAGCTTTCGGTTTTCATAACTCACTAAAACAAGTTTGGTATGATACTTATCCATTCAGAACCTGTTTATGTTGTCACGAAATTATTCTTTTAGCCTTTACCTTATTTAAGCCACAAGGCTGCACATGCATCTTGCAATGCTTGCAGATCACCAAAATGAAAACAAACCAGAACATGTCATAAGGAATATAGGGAATCAATGTAAAAACAAGTGTACCTTTTCATCTCCAGGAAAATTGGACTCAAAAATAAGAAATGAAAAAAATTATAAATAATAATGACTTCATTTATCCTATGAGTTTGCAAAACTTCAAGTTAACTCCCAAAAAGTGTCTTTCAACTTACAGGCAATGATGAAACTGAATGTGTGCAACTTACTTCTGGAGCCTGAAGAGTTCCTTACTAACATGAAGGAGTCAGCACTTGGCCTGGCTGCTGCAGAAGACTGGCAGGGTGAACGCATTTCCAATGCTGGTTCTGAGAGTGGTGTCAGATGGAAGGTTGTCAGCTACTGCATATCTTCTCCACACCTGGCAGAATGGATACAGGGACTCTTCAAAGGAAGCAAGCAGAACAAAGAAATGGCATCAAAAACTGATTCTTAAAGTCATTCAAATTCTTGTTGTTAATTGCAGGATCAATTCCAACCCATTCTAGGACATTCGTTCACTAATTAGTACTCAAATATATATGCATAAAAAGCTTTCTAACAGAAATATGAAATACATTCTAATTCCAATAAATATGTCAACACTCTACTTTTTTTAATCACTGATTTTAAAATTATTATTTTCCTTTTTAAAATTTTTTACTAGATATTTTCTTTATTTACATGTCATATGATTTCTCCTCAGTAAAACCATAATACATAAAACCAGTTTCCCCTCAAAAAAAAAAACAAAAAACAAACAAACAAACAAAAAAAACAACAAGAACAAACCCCTGTTGCCTCCCCACTCCCCATGCCTGCCACCCCACCCTCTCCCACTTATTGGCCTTGGCATTCCCCTACACTGGGGCACAGAACCTTCACAAGGCCAAGGGCCTCTCCTCCCATTCATGCTAGACTTTGCAATCCTCTACTATACACATGCTGCCAGAACAATCAGTCCCACCATGTATACTCCTTGGTTGGTGGTTGAGTCCCTGGGAGCTCTGAGGGTACTAGATAGTTCATATTGATGTTCATCCTAAGGGGCTTCAAACCCTTCAGCTCCTTTGGTTCTTTCTCTAGCTCCTTCACTGGGGACCCTGTAGTCACTTAAATGGATGGCTGTGAACCTCCACTTCTGTATTAGTGGTGTGTTCTTCTCTCAAAATTTTTGGTATCTTAAATGATCATAAGTCACAGAACAGAAATCAACCAATTTTAGATGGAGTTACCGAATGTGATTTATTATGTCTGATTTATTTATATGCTTGGGGTTTTGACTGCATTTTTATGTGCAGTATGCATGTTCCCATGGAGACAGGAGGATGCTAGATCCCTTAGAAATAGAATTACAGGCAGTTGTAAATCCTGTGATGTGAGTGCCTAGAACTACATCTAGATTTTCTAGACAAACAGTAAGTATTCTTCGCAGTTATGTCATCTTCTCACTCCCAAAATGTAATTTTTGAAGACATTAGCTTTATTATTAAGTTAATAGCCTCACGTGTTTCTATGTCATAATGCAAAGTTCACATCGATACTACAGTAACACCCATTCATGTATATAGTGAATACTAAAAAAGCTAAAATACAGCTGGGCGGTGGTGGCGCACTCCTTTAATCCCAGCAGTTGGTAGGCAGATTTCTGAGTTCAAGGCCAGCCTGGTCTACAGAATGAGTTCCAGGACAGCCAGAGCTACACAGAGAAACCCTGTCTCTAAAGAACCAAATTTAAAAAAAAAAGGTAAATTAGTAATTTACTAAATTAGTAATTAGGTTTGTCCTTTGATACTCTCACTTTGCTTCACTATCATGGAAAGTTTTCCATTACGCCTTGATAGTGTGCTGAAGTTAAGTATCATAATGAACTCTGATCACCTAGTTTTACTTCCAAGCTGTTGTTGCTGTGAGTACTTCACAGTCTTAAACTTAGACACCTATTATACTCATGCATTCTCAAGAAATATGGTTCCTTTCTAGCAATTATATTGAATAACAATAATAAACTAAGAAATAGCTCAGAGAGCTTGTTAAAAGCATTAGAAATTATTAGGACACATATTTCTAAGCTGAATATCACTTCCTTTCCTTTAACTCTGAAACAGCATCACCAAGTGGCCTTCAGGTCTCTGAAAGTACAGACTGACTCAAGTCTCATTATTCATGACAGTGAGAGCTCTAAAACCAGATTCAGCATAAAACAATCGTCTAAACTCTTCATTCATGCTCTGTTCTTCTTTTAATTTAATTAAAATATATTCAAATAGCAGAGGTCTCTCTGCTATCAAGTGGTGCAGGCAAGCTGGTACAACTAAGAAGAGGAAGTATGTGGTGAAGAGATGGGAAGGAAAAAGAAGCAGAGCAATTTGTGCACTATGAAGAGAAGAAGAACTGGACTCTCAATAAAGGTGAAGAACAGCCTGAAGTGAGATGACTTTGCTGTTACTGGAGGGCATGGTGATGACTGGCATGTGCTGCCACCAAGGGCTGTGCCTGTGGCCTAATGGCAGCAGGAGTTTATGTCAATGTAGGTGCTCGATCTTGGTTACTACCAAAGGCCATGTATACATCTATGGTCTGGGCTGCTGTCTGAAGCCCCATGGATATCAGAGGCCCTAAATTGAGCTATCCTAGTCTCTTCAACAGCTAAAGCCTCTGGAGAGATGGCCCCACCTCTCCCCTGAGCAATGTTGGAGAGCTGAGCCTAATAGCACAGGTTTGGCAGAGTTGGTGGGCTAACCAACTCAGATGCCACTCAGGTCCAGATCCAGGGCTTTGAGTTGGCCAATCCCAACTGGGCTAGAGCACATGTAGAGGCTGGTCCTAAGAACCAAAGCTTCAGTATCTCTATAACTCAAGGCACTGTTGAGGATCCAGTATTAATGGTGTAACAGAACTCAGGGGCCTTGAACCAGACCAATAGTTCATGGCAATGAATATTTGCAAGTAAAACTGTCTGGACAAAGGGGAATACTGTGTGGCACAGTGTAACACATTGCAGCTTCCATGGCCAGATGTTTTATCTTATTTTATTTTATTTCATTTTATTTTACTTTAGGAGGGGAGTTAAGAGGATGGAGGTCTGATACGAAAGGACTTGGAAATCAGTGGAATTAGGGTTCATGGTGTGAAATTTATACCAAGACAATTAAAAATTGTAGAAATATATATTTACATCATTGTCTACCTTTTCCTCCCATATCTATCCATGTTACTCCCAAATTCACAGGTTTATTTATTTCAAGGTATCATGGATACGTACCTTGGAGAGCACTCACTGACAATGTTTTCTTTCTTAAAACTTTGTAAGTCTAATCTCTTAAAAGTAAAGGGCATTGTTACAATATATAAGGACAACAATGATATACTCTTTACTACCTCCTTTAAATTCACAAAATTTGAACAATCATGATGGCAGTATAGAGTACATTGGTCTTATAATTAACATGTAAGTAATTTCCCTACTCCAATTCCAAAGGTAAGTGTATTTTTCATAATTAAACCGTGAGCATTTACTCATCATGTTGCTTGTTTTACACATTGCACAAAGTTAGCTGTTTTAAAATAAGGCCCACTGAGAGACATCCATTCTACTATCTTTCAATTCCTTATTTAAAATTCATAAAAGTATAGTTTATATAATATAGTTATTATCTTTAGTGGGCTATTCAAAACACAATATTTTAGTTTAATAATTCCAAAAGCTTATCCTTATGTAATTGTTTACACTTATAATACCAGCACTTGATGAGAGAGCAAAATAAAAGGGTTTCTATGTTTTTGCAGCCTGCATGCACTAAATAACTAGTCTTAGTTTAATGAGCAATACCGAAAGACCCTGTGTCAGAAGAGAGAAAGGAAAATTATTTCATTTGAATTAGTTTCTCAAGCAAAAAAATGATCATAAAGATTTGCATAAACACTATTATTAAAACATACTTTCTCAGCATGAGCACTGCTAAACCTAGGTACTTTAAAATTAAATTAGAGATACTGATTAAAAATGGAAATAATCTTGTGTCATTGGGATAAAAGCACAGCTAAAAGCACTAGCTGCTGGAAAACATTTACAAATAATAGCCCACATCCAAGATCATATGACAAATAATTTAATGCCCTACTGGAGCCCTCACCACTTATGTAAATGTCACACTGAAAATTAGCACAACTAATCATCACTTCCCTAGAACAGCAAGAGTTCATCAGTTCAATAAGCCATAAATCTTGGTGACCTATAAATTGCATTGCTGTATTTTTAATTTCCTGTGAACAACTCTTGGAGTAACTTGGTGATGGTTTTGCTCAGTAACCTACTGGACAACCTGAAAGACTTTGAGATCAGAGGATAGTAATAGGTGATGACTGCTCAGTGTCAGCTTCATAATTCATTCACTAATTTTCATAGTCCAAAATAATAGAAGCTAGACATAGAGCACTATTAAATCAAGCATTGGGTTCATAAAGAAACAAAGTTTATCACTATAATAGGACTTTAATTATGAAATCTCTGTGTAGTACATTGTGTGCATGCCACAATAAAAGGGAGAAAAAGGAAAAATTTTTCCTCTTGGAGTATTTCAAATCAGAAGTAAGACTAAATCATAGATCACTATATCTTTTATGTGTCCCTAACAAAAGGCTTTGCTCTAAATTATTTTGAACAGCACACACACACACACACACACACACACATATTTTGGTAAAGGAAGGAAGAAAAGCATATTGTCTTAATCAATGTTTTAATTAGTTTATGAGGGAAGAATTTACTTTACTGAATCCTATTCAGGCAGAACTCCACTTAAAACTGTGTACACATGTTATCATGCTATATCCATAGGTTGCTTCTTAGTAGATGGTATTGTATTTATCTAACATATTATGCATGCCCACAAACACATATCACACAAACACACATAAACACACACACACACACACACATACTCATTCTGGATTAGAGGCTTGGAAGAGTACATAGTTTCAGACAGTTATGTGTTCAGTTTGAAGAATCTGCTTACATAGGAAGAATATAGCGTATGAATATTGATGACATTTCCATAAAGGCAAGTAAAATTTAAAACAAATGAATATTAGATAGGAAAGCCAACAAAGTACATAGTTTTAAATAATGTTAAGGCATAACATTAACTTGCAAAGTCTGCCAAAAGTTCAATTTCTGAAAGTAAAAGATATTTGTAGTAAAACCTATTGTCACACTATATGGTTTTTATAAATTTCAAAAAAAAATTACATGTAAAATAAGGGGCAAAAATTTTCTACTGACTTAATTAAGTATTTTGATTCACATAACTAATGTATAGCAAATGCTCAGAATCAAAAGTAACAAGTAGTTTTAAAATGCTGCAAATTATAATCTCATAATTTAAAGGTAATTAGTTAAGGTTTCTTAAATTTTATATTTATTTTTCTACATAGAAGTGAAATTTGTTTCAAGCTAAACATTATGAAATCACATTATTTTCCCTCAAGTTTAATTTCACTTGAAGTCATCTTCTGCCCTGAAAAGTGAAGGTCATTCTCTTTTCTTCCTGCATCTCTCTATCACTTCCCTCTTTCCCTTTATCCCTTTTCTCTTCTCTTCCGACCACACACTATCACCATTTTTCAATGATATCCAAGACTATCTTATAAAGAAACCATAAACATAGTAATATTAATTTTGAGAAATAGTAAGAAGAATTTCAAAGCATTTATGTTATATTAGGAATCTTCCTTTTAACTTCTAATACATATACATATTTATGGGAAATAAATCAATTTTTAATGTGAAGAATAGGAACTGAATGTTTCACATGCTTATTAATATTCATTGCACAAAAATAAATTTGAGCATCTCATTTTTAGGTCAATTATAATAGACAGGGGTTAAGAAGAAAGTAGGTTTTGATTATATGACAATCTTTGAAATATTGTTTTGAACTGCATAAAAAAATCTGCTTAATGATCACCTCAGAGAACCTCCAAAGAATCTTAGGGGTCAACATCTTCAGACTGCAATTTTATTATTTTATTTAAAAGAATTAGAGCATGTTTAAGAGATATAGCTCATTACTTTTTCTTTCCTATATCATATTTAAAATAAAGTATACATAATATGGTCAGTTCCAAAAACAAATAAATACAACACTTTTCATTGACTAATATATTTAATATTTTATTATGTGACTCCTATACAGGTTTGGTAACATGCATATAGATGTATAAACAAATATAGTAGATACATTTTAACATGATATATGAGGATGAGTAAAAACCTAAATAAATATTTATAAAGTATTCTACTTTAATGCAGATAGATAGATAGATGGATAGATAGATAGATAGATAGATAGATAGATAGATGGATAGATATATATCAATGTGTTTGAATTTGACATTGTCCCTCTGTGTAACTGATAGAAAATTAAAAATCAGATGGATTAAAAGGAATAGAAATGAAATGATGTTAGAAATGCCCAAAGACCACATGGGTTAGGAGTTTGGAACACTTTCTGTTCTACTGAAAATTGATATTGGTTTGGGTAATATGAAGAAGCACAAGCAGTATATTGGGAATGCTGCAAGGGATTTCAAATCAAATTTAAATCATGGAAGAGCTGGAGCGGAAGAAGTGAGAGGCCCTTCCAACACACTGTTTTTTAAATGTATATTAGTTATCCCCTCTTTATGTGTTTATGTAAATTGGTATGTATCTAGAGGGGCACATTGGAAAAATTAAAATATTAGCATGGTATGCTTCTTTGATGAAATGGCATTGTATGTATTATCTGGGACTCTACCAATAATGCAGTATATCTCTCTTCAAACTTTCCATTATCCTTGAACATGATAGCACATACCTGTGAACTAGGAAGGGAGTAGTTGAGAAAAGAGACTTTTTATTTCAAGGTTACTTAGGCTTCAGCATAGAATGAATACGATGACTTTGTCTCACCTATAACAAAGACAAAAGTCACCCTGTAATGGTATGCATTGTGCTTTAGCTATTCTACTGACATGTAAGAATTTTGAGACCCAAGGACCACATGAGTAAAACTATATGCCTTTTGGCATCAGCACATTTATTTACTACACATATCTCGAAAATGCAAATTAGAAGGTTTTCAGTGCAGATAATGAAAAAAATCATATTGAATCATAAAAGGAACGATCACTCACATAGAAAAATAGGTTGTAAAGTAAAACTTGTGATTCAGTTAAAGATTATTCTCATGGCAGAGGCCATTGGAGAAGTGGGAGCTAAGGGAGCTATGGAGGACATACCACAGTAATTCTCTTTATAGGTCAGATTTCAAAATGCTGTAGGTAACAACAGAAGAAGGATTCAGAGCTACATATGAATACAAAGCAGTACCTGAAGGCACGTTCAGCTACCTTATTGCATTATATGGTAACCCTGCAGTCCTTGAGCCTTTTCTTATTCAGCATTTTAGCACTTACTTGACAGAGAACATCAGTAACACAGCTTATTAAGTCTGTGAATCTGTGACTGACACAAACCTAAGATTGAAAAAATGTCCCCACAGCTTTAATGGATGAGCACAAAATGTCAAAATGAAATATGCAGCTAAAGTTAAAAAAAGGCTCAGACTCAGAACCTTAACTCTAAATGTAAAGGATGCTTTTAAATTCTAGATATGAAATAAGCATTAAGGACTAATTACCCCATGAACCTTTAATTGGTAATTTCCAGACATGTAGCTTAGGTACTAACAGAAAACCTAATTCATAATGGCAGGCTTCAACATTGCACTGGACTGTCTGGTTCTCCCCAAGCCATGGATAGAACACGGTATATTATTCTGAATTCCAAAATAATTACTGGATACTTACAGCCAAGGAAAGGATGGCTAGTCAAAACCATTTCTTACTGAACTGTTTGGACTACAAATCCACTGAGCATGATTTCTGTATTCTGTTTTGCTTTGCTTTATTTCTGTGTGCAACTTCTACAATGTCTAGGTAAATTCCTTTGACTCTCAGATCACTGAGTGTACTTATAATAGTGTTTCTTTTCTTTTTATATTTTAAGTCGTTCTTTACAATCAACTGAGAAACTTCTGTGCTCTTTTTTATTTGTTTGTCTAGGCTCCATCTTGCATGATGGATTATTTTGGTATTGAAGCCTTTCCTCTTCCAGAAATCCAAAACAATCAGTAGTGTTTTCTGTAGTTATTTTAACACCAAAATATATTTGCTGATTTTTGTTTCTAAGACAGATCTAGGTTCATAAGTCACATTAAGCTACAGAACATAGCTTTGTTCACATGCATATGCACAAGTGGAAGGCTCAGCTGCTCCCTACTCTAATCATTTACTTAATAATTTTTTGAGTCATGGGCTCTCAGTCTGACGAACCACTGAGTTCCAGGGATACTCTTGTCTCCACTCACCCAGATCTGAGTAAACAGACGTGCATCTTTTCACCAGAAATTTGTGTGAATACTAGGGCATTCCACTTTACATCAATATTATTGCATAAGTTCTTTATGATGAAGTCTTCTCTCCAAATCACTCCTATAATGTATTTGTCTGGTAGTAGTATAAGATTATGATGATATCACGAGGTAAATCACAATATTTTCACCTGTCCTATTTTTTAAGGTTTTAAATAGATTAGTTTTTATTTCCTGAAATGTTCAATTCACAAGGATATTCATTATCACAGAAAATTTGGCAAAAAGAACAATAGATTTTATGAATGTTAATACCATACTTAATGTCATAGATTTTTATATGCTTTGATTTCTGCAATTCAGAATTTTCATATTACTTTCTTCAGAAAACTTTACCTTTTAACTTGATATTTTATTTATTTATATTTCACGTTAGAGTATTTGCCTAAATGCATGTGTACCTTATGCATGCAGTACTCATGGATACCAGAAGAGAGTGGTGATTGCCTGACTTTAGTTACATAAGGTTGTTAGCTGACAAGTGATTATAGGAGGAAAATCGAAAGAAACAGTTCCCTTGAAGACCATCTACTGAAATATCTCTCTTGTCCCAAAACCCTGTATTTTTAATGAATTGTTATTCACATAATTGATAATAAATATTTTTTTAAACTATTCAACAACAATTAGAGATATTTATACTACAAAAAACTAAATAATCTTTTTATTTAGATCCATTTTTTCCTTTGTTTTTGTTTGTTTGTTTGTTTGTTTGTTTTTGTTTTGTTTTGTTTGGTTTGGTTTGGTTTGGTTTGGTTTTTTCAAGACAGGGTTTCTCTATGTAGCCCTGGCTGTCCTGGAACTCACTCTGTAGACCAGGCTGGCCTCGAAATCTGCCTGCCTCTGCCTCCCAAGTGCTGAGATTAAAGCACCCCTCCCGGCCATTTTTTTCCTTTTTAATTGGATATTTTCTTTATTTACATTGCAAATGGTATTCCCTTTCTTGGTCCCCCCCCTCAGAATCTCCCTATCCCCAGACCCCGTCTCTCTGCTTCTATGTGGGTGTTCCTCCACCCACGCCTCACCCACTCCCACCTCCCTGCCCTGACATTCCCCTACAGAGGGGACCAAGGGCCTCTCCTCCCATTGATGACCCACAAGACCATCTTCTGCCACTTATGCTGCTGGAGCCATGGGTCCCTCCATGTGTACTCTTTGGTGGTAGTTTAGTACCTGAGAGCTCTGGGAGTTCTGGTTGGTTGATATTGGTGTTCTTCCTATGGGGTTGCAAACTACTTCAGCTCCTTCAGTCCTTTCTCTAACTCCTCCATTGGAGACCCCAGTGCTCAGTCCAATGGTTGGCTGTGAGCATCTATCTCTGTACTTAAATCAAAATTATTTAATGACCTTTGCATTT
Organism: Mastomys coucha; assembly: GCF_008632895.1. Lineage (NCBI taxonomy): Eukaryota > Metazoa > Chordata > Mammalia > Rodentia > Muridae > Mastomys > Mastomys coucha. The sequence goes on along the minus strand of NW_022196912.1, from coordinate 76,895,046 downwards.
AAGGGAGTTTTAATTTTCATCTATTATGTTGAACTAAAACTGGACTGCATAAATTACAAAGAATACCTTCAACTTGGTAAATACTGTATCCTATGTATTCATTTCAGAATCAATGTATGCTTAAGCACTATTTAATAAAGATAAGAAATGTTGAAATTGCAAATGTTCTCACTTAGATATTCTTCTTTGTATTTTGTAGAAAAATGTTGTGAAAAGTGATGACGGGTAATACATCATATTATGATTTGATTGAATTTTTGACTAAAAGATGAAAGTAATTTTAATATTAGAAGTCAGATCCTTATTTGGAAATGTGATTAATGTTTGTTTTTAGCTGATACCCTATATGAACTATCATTTATTACATGGATTGAGCTAAATTTTTTAACCCAAATGGATGGATTTTAAAGTCATTGGTTAGTAGATTAATTTTTAAAGGACTTCACAAAAACAACCTAGTTGATCAATTTTTCATGGAGCCATTAAAACTAAAGGACTTTATTTTTTCAAAGTGATAAGAATATTTATCATCTAAAATGCTCAGACACTCAAATGAGTTAAGAACATTAGAGTCAAGAGACTCATAAAATTGTTATAGAAGGAAGCTATAAAATGTGCACATTTCCCTAAACTTATACATTTGGCTTGATAGATGGATTCTTCTAGTGATTAGGAATGAAAATATACCATTCATAAATATATAATAAAAGAAGCTATTTGGTTATAAGTGACAATTAAGAATGACCAAACATGTCAGCATTTATAAAGATCATGAAATGTCTTTAATTTTTCTTTATTAAAGTTCAATTTATATTAGTTGATAATGAATTTTTGTCAAAATTGGAAGTGGGGAAGTGCATAAAATTTTTTCTTTCAGAATCTTGGATCATTAAAATGATCTATCTACTAGAGTCACAGTTTCTTGCTGATTGACTATATTTTACCCTATTCTTTTTTGTTTGCATTACAGTTTTGCTTGAGCTGTTCATGTCAGCTCTCAGAGAAGTAGTTACAGACAATTGTATTTGTGGTTCTTTTTTAAAAAACAGCAATGTCAACTAATTTTGTTTGTGTGTGCATATAGTGATTGCTGATCCTGCAAATTTATTCAATAAATTTGACTAATGGAAGATTGCCCAGTAAAGTACAGCCCTCTAGATGTTTAAAAGACATACACAGAAAAAAAAAATGCTGCTAACATCACTATCAGAATCTTCCCATTGACTAAGCTGTATCTTCGAAGAAAGCCTGTACCTACATCCCTGTTACTGTCAGACTATGAGAACAGAATACATAGTGTACCATAGATACCAAGAAAAAAGTGAGTACAATTAAAGCAACCCTAAGGATTTTTTAAGTAAGTGACATTTTTGTACTTGGTGATGTTTGTTATTTGGATATTTACTTCACATTTATTCTTGAATTTTTATGGTTAAATTTGAGGGATCGTATTTATGCAGAAACTAATGAGAAACAGTAATGGTTCTCCAAGGAAAAGGTCACATGCCAAACAGCAGAAAACTCCAAATTGAATTCAAATATTTATTTATATATAAAAAAAAACACTTTCCAATTTCACAATAAATCATAAACACTCTAAGAAATAAGCAAAAAAAAAAAAAAAAGTCACCAAAGGGAAGGGAAGGTCATTCTCTTCACAGACATCTGACAAGATGAAGCTTGGGTATCACCTGCAAACCAGCCCTTATCTACCAGTCATCTAAAAGCACAGACGAGCTAACTACTTTACTTTAGTATTTTTCTTTGACCATATCTGCCTTTTCGCTGTACAGTTACTTTTATCACTGGGCAACATATATTTACATGCTTAATGATGGCTAATATTCATTCTAAATGCTCTGTGTGAAGAATCTCCACTCTAATGTCTAAGTCAATAAAAGCACTTTGTGCCAAAATCAAACCTGTACAAAGAGCACTTGAGATCTAATACCCTTTTCTGAGTTCTGAATAGAATGTTAAAATAAGTAACCAAAAGTTATTGTTTTGTTCTTCTTATTGTTCGTTCCTTGTCATTTTACATTAACATGCTTTGTTCTTCTTTACCTCACTTCATGATTTCTTATGCATTGCCAAGCTGATTTTAGTTTTCAAGGGTTATTTACGAAAACAGAGGTTAACAGTAGTTTACAATTTTGTCTTACAGATGTCTTCAACTTCTAACATGGATGATATTGCAACCCATGCTGTTTAAAATATGAATCTTAAAGAAAATAAATACATTTTGTTACTGCAAAAACCACTAAATAGTCCACATTCAATCAGAAGGAGCCTACTTGTGTTTCACTGAAGACTAACATAATATACATGCTTCAAAAAACTAAGATGAAATGACCCTTTCCAAAAATAACTAAATTAAAGGTAAAATGTTTAGTAGCTATTATGGTTTGAATCCAGTATGCTCCCCACTAGCTCCTGTTATGATGATGGAAATTAGGGTCTATCTAGTAGATTACTAAGGTAGATTTTTTTTTTTAATGCTATTCCCAGTTTTAAGGGCAAGCTCTTAATACCTGTTTCTAGCCTGGCATAGGAATTATAGAGTATTATTCCATGGAATACCCAAAATGGTTCCAAGAAGGTACTGTGGAACAGTGGAGACCAAGAAATGGTATTTGAACAGGTCACTCTAACATTTCCATTTATATTAATCTTGGAAAATGCTTACCAGCCTTGTATATTTGAATGAGGTTAACAGAGGTAAAACTTAAAGTTTATTTCCAGAAACATGGCAGGAGAACCATGCAATTAAGGGCAGCTCTTACATTTTAGTTTTGAGGCAGTGGACTAGTTCCCACATGTCAATCAGTGAAAATGCCCCCCACGAGGAGTACAAAACACAGAATTCTATCTCTGTGGGCCTGGCAAAGTTGCCATATGACATGATAGAATGAGACTTATGAATCACAATGAAGTAAAATGTCAACTGTCTGCAAACAGTAGTTGAAGCCATGCAAGCTAATGAGGAAAAAGCATGATAGTTAAGGTATGATTTGCAAAGAGCCAGCTTCCTGACCTGATTCCAACTCTCAATTACAAGTTCACCTGGAGAGATTAATGTTTTTAATCTCCCCCTTTTAAATAGCTAATCTGCAAATGCTAATTCTGGACAGTGTATTAAATTGGTCATAAAATATGAATACTGAAAAGATGTAAGAGATTGGATCAATAAATCCATTACTACTGCTAGACTCATTCTTGTTAAGAAATAAGGAAAAGATAGAGCCACAAGGAAAATTATACCAACAGTGTCCACTTCAGTCATTGCAAGAAACAATTTAGGACTATTAAAAAAGGAAAGACATGACAAAAACTGGAGGTGATTCAAAGGCTTTTTGTTTCTTCCTGGCTAATTTTATGTCAACTTGACACATGCTAGAGTCATTTCAAAAGAGGTAACCGAAATTTAGAATATTTGCCTACAGGACTGGCCTGTGAACCAGGGTTTGGTGCTTTTTCTTGATTGATGAGTGATGTGGGAGGCCCAACTTACTGTGGGCAGGCTAAGCAAGCTACTAAGAGCAGGCCAGTAAGCAGCACTCCTCCAAGGATTCTGGATTAGCTCTTGCCTCCAGGTATTTGTCCTACTTAAGTTCCTTCCCTTTTTTTCCCTCAGTGATGGATGGTGGTGGTATGGAAATATAAGATCAAATAAATAGTTTCCTTCACAAAATACATTTTTGGTCATGGTGTCTTAGCAGAGCAACAAAAAAACCTAACAAATTAGGCTCCTAAATGTACTACCAATAGTTGAGAGGTGAAGTTGAAATTTCAAATATTAAAAAAATGAATCAAATCTTAGTTGTTATTTAGAGAACAAAAAAATGAGAATTTACATGATTACAATATGCAACTAAGATTATATGTGTAGATAAATTAATAATCAAAGCATGCGTTTTAATGTTTAGTTTATTGTATTGTATATAATTTGATATGCCCAAAAAATATGATAATGATTGCAATATATTCCTAATATTTACATGAATTCTATATATTCTCAGAAACAAAAAATCATTCTTCCTATTTCCTAAGAATTGAATACTTATATTCATTACAATATTCATTTTAAAATTATATCAGCCATTTTCCAACCATGTGCCCCAATACATTTAATTAATATTAATTCATTGATGTGAGTTTATGAGTATTATTTTATTTTTCTAATTCAAGTGAAAATTATTTCAGGCTTTTTGTAGCACATTATTATGATTTGGTTAAGAATACAAGCTATATACTAAGCCTGTGAATTTCTTAACTTGTTTCAAAAGATTTTTATTGGAAATTTTATTACCTAATAAAAAAAAGAGTCCTTTAAGCTTGCTGAATTTGATAAGCAAATCTTTCAATGTTTAGCACTTATGTGAATATGATTTTAAAGATAAAAATCATGTTTTTTTTCAAAGTAGTGGTCATTAAATTTTTAAGAGACAAAAGCTAGCATTCTTATTTTGAATACTATTAAAAATACATAGAAAATGTTTCTCTTTTATTGTAGAGCATTTTTGTTTCATTTTCTTTGTATTTTTCTCATCTTTTTTCCTCTTTCACTCTCCCTCCATTTTCTTTCCCCCTCAAATAATATAAATAGCAAAATAGTTGATAAATGTAGTGAAATCTGAAACAGAGTTGAGCTGAGAATAAAAGAGAATATAGTTGCACTGGAGGTTAAGTGAAGGTTGTAAGATTACTAATAGATTGGGGGCAGCATGGTGAAAAACAGTCGTAAGGAGTAAAAGTTGTGTGTGGGTGACATGTAATAATAGCTCTTACAATAAGAGGATAATTTCTACAGCAATTTAAAAACTATGCATATGAATGTCAGATATAAAATTACCATATGATATGGCTATAAAAAGATACTGTGCACTTAGGGGGTTGTGTTAATAATGTTTTTTTTTAAGAATGTGATCTTAAAAATAATAAAGCCTCACTAAAAATATACTTGTACTGAAATAGAAAGGTCTAAATAGAAGAAAAACATCAAATAGTTCCATAAATTCATTCTCCTCTTTCATATTATTTCAAGATTCAAATCAAAATAAAAAGTTATGCTGTTACTGTATTTGTTGCTGTGACCTAAGAAATGACAAGAAGCAATTTAAGGTAAGAGGAGATAATATTTAGAATACTAGTTTAGCAGATAAAATCCATCCTTACAGCTGAGATAAGACAGTCTTCATCTATTTATGAATGGATGATAGAAAAAAAGGTACATACAATGAAATATTACTCATTTGTAAAGACAAAATGAAATTGCAAAATGTACATGTAAATTATTATAGAAATGATTCTGGATGTAATGCATGCATCAGAAGAGATCACTGCATTTTCTCACTCATATGTTGATACTAGCTTAGAGTTTTTCAATGTGTACCTGTTTAAATTGGAGTGCCCAATAAAATCAGGAATTACAGACTATGGGGTAGACTTCAAGGAAAGGAAGAGAGAACACAGGCTGTATGAAGAAGAAAAGGATTGATATGATAGGAGTGGCAGAGTAGAACAGGGAGTATGAGTGTTCAGAAGTAAAATTAAGGAGCTTTCTGGTTTTTATTTATTTTCTTTGGTGGAAAGTAGCTGCTTTTCTCATACAATATATCTTGAGTATAGTTTCCTCTCATTCTATTCCTTCCCAGAACCTCCACTTCTGTCCCCTCCAAATCCACCCCTTTTCTCTCTCTAATCATAAAAACAGGCTGCTAAGAGATAACAACCATATATGATAAAATAAAATATAAGACAAAGCAAAAACTATTATATCAAAGTTAGACATTCCAGCTCAACAGGAAAAGAGTCTCAAGAGCAGGGACAGGTGTCAGCGACCCACAGACCCTCACAGCCCACAGTCCCCAAATTGTGCTAAGCTAATAGCTATAATATACATGCAGAGGAACTGGTGCCAGGCCCGTGTAGGAATATTTTATTGCTGAAGACATAATATATGTAAGTCATAGGACATGAATAAATTAGCCTAGTACCAATCTGGATTCTTCATACCTTCTGTGCTAGCACCCACAATTCATGGCTGAAAAAGTCATCACCAATCTTACTCAGTTGTGTACCCTGAGAATTACAATAATAGCTGGCTTGGGAAGATATCCCCACAGATGTAGTAGTTGCATAAACATTAATCACTTCACCACTTCCTGGTTGAGCTAAAAGTCTGCTCCACAAACGGGGTCCATACTTGGCACTGTTCAGTGGATGAAAATCCATGGCTAGCTAGGTTACATACTTTAGGTAGAATACAGTACACTACTATTTTGCTGCAAAATGGACACAGGAAT
>NW_022196912.1:76888134-76888731 GCF_008632895.1 Mastomys coucha | reverse complement strand
TTGACTGTCCTGGAACTCACTCTGTAGACCAGGTTGGCCTCAAACGCAGGAATCTGCCTGCCTCTGCCTCCCAAGTACTAGGATTAAAGGTGTGAGCCACCACTGCCCAGCAATAGTTCTTATTTTTATATGCATAGATTAATACAGCCCTGCTCAGAAAAGCTTCTCTCGGTATTAAATATTAATTAGGACAGAGACACACAACTAGTCAAGGGGCAGAAAATAAGAGACTTTGTGGTGTTCAGTTCTAAATGGAATATGTATATCATCCTCCAAGGCACAGGGATCAGTTACGGCTTAGTAGAGACTGAAAAGTTTGAAAGAGCCAGAGTATTAACTGGACAGGACAGCACAGTTAGAAATGAATCAGTAGCTGCTATGGCTGCATACATTACACTAGATTAAACCAGATAAAATTCCAACACGGATCAAGGAGTAACTCTTGAAATCTGTCTTCATTCCGAGGAACTACTGGCAATTTATGGCTAGTGTAGTAGAAAGAAAGAGTTTTCCACTCCATGAAAAGAGTCACCGAATGGCTGAGAAGCACCTAAAGAAATGTTCGACATCCTTAGTCATCACGGAAATGCAAATCAA
>NW_022196912.1:76881705-76887317 GCF_008632895.1 Mastomys coucha | reverse complement strand
AAAAAAAAAAAAGAAAAGAGTCTAGGAGACTACTCGTGTTCCAGTAAATAGTATTACAGCATGACAATAAAGACTAGACTCTTGACTTTTTTAAAAAAATAAGATTAAAAATACATGAAATTATTAAGGAAAAGTGGTGGGTTGATAGGAATTGGAGGGAGGAGAATGGAGTGGATTTGATCAAAAATAGAATTGTATCTTTAAATAGAGAAAAGATGTGGATGGACACTATCATAAAATGTTTATGAAAGAAAATAAACAAAAAGATAACATACTATATGCATGTTTAGTTAAATGTAGTATTATATATCAGAAAACTCAAAACACAACAAGGTGGCAGGAACCTACATTTTTAGGGTGGCTAAAATATGTTGACAAACAGAATTCTCATTCATCACTGTGAAACAGGCAAAACAGTTCAGCCCTATGGAAAACAGACTGGTCATGCTTTAATCAGCTAGCCTAAGATTTAATGTAAAACTGAGCACCTTCAAGCTTAAGTATTTACAAAACAAGTTTGACATTCACATCCTTACCAAACCTTGAACAACAATGTTTTTAGAAGCATTGTTTTTAATTTAGTTATAAGAGAACAAGATGATACTTATCATATGTGTAAATTTTGTGTTTTCATTCAAACTCTATTTTATATGTGATAAGTTAATACTATAAAGACATTAACAGCACCAGTGGTTTTAAGGTTAATGAGGGAGGAAATGTAGGGTGGAGTGCAGGGAATACATAGGTGAGTGACGCTCATTTAGCACGTCAATGGTGGATAGATGATAGTAGCAAGTGCCAACATACAGAGATTTGGACAAAACAGAGAACAGCCTCAATGGACTCTAATTAATAAACATATCGTTTTAGATTTATCCATTGAAATAAATATTTCATACTAATGCACAAAATGAATAAAAAAGAAACTGTACAAGCGGGGGAATATAGCAAGCTTCCCAGGACTTCTATGTAAGTTTCCTATACAATGATACCATCTCTTTTTTATATTGGATATTTTATTCATTTCCATTTGAAATGTTATCCAGTTTACCAGCCCTCCCCCAATCCTGGAAACCCCTTAATCTTTCCCTCTATCCCTGCTTCTATGAGGGTGTTCACACACACACACACACACACACACACACACACACACACACACCACCCCGCCCTCAAATTTTCCTAAACTGGGACATCGGGCCTTCACAGGACAAAGGGCCTCTCCTCGTATTGAATCTTGACAAGGCCATCCTCTACTACATATTCAGCTGGAGCCATGTGGACTCCTTAGTTGTTGGTTTAGTCCCTGGGAGCTCTGAGGGTTTTGGTTGGTTGATAATATTGTTCTTCCTATAAGGTTGCAAATCCCTTGTGATTCTTCAGTCCTTTCTCTAACTCCTCCCTTGGAGTCCCTATTGGGTACCCCTTGCTCAGTCATATGGTTGACTACAAGCATCCACCTCTGTATTTGTCAGGCTCTGGAAAAGCCTCTCAGGGGACAGCAATATCAGGCTCCTGTAAACGGCAGGACACTTCTTGGTGTACACAATAGTGTCTGGGATTAGAGACTGTATATGGGATGGATGCCCAGGTGGGGCAGTCTCTGGATGGCCTTTCCTTCAGATTTTGCTCTATACTTTGTCAGCATATTTGTTCCCACGAGGATTTTGTTACTCCTTCTAAGAAGGACCGAAGCACCCACACTTTGGTTTTCCTTCTTCTTGAGCTTCATGTGGTCTGTGAATTGTATCTTGGGTATTCCAAGCTTTTGAGCTAATATCCACTTATCAGTGAGTGCATAATATGTGTGTTCTTTTGTTATTGGGTTACCTCACTCAGGATAATATTTTCTAGTTCCATCCATTTGCCTAAGAATTTCATGAAGGCATTGATTTTAATAGCTGAGTAATACTCCATTGTATAAATGTACCACATTTTCTGTGTCTCTGTTGAAAGATACCTGGGATCTTTCCAGCCTCTGGCTATTATATATAAGGCTGCTAAAACATAGTGGAGCATGTATCCTTGTTATATGTTGGAGAATCTTTTGGGTATATGCCCAGGAGTGGTATAACTGGGTCCTCAGGTAGTACTATGTCAAATTTTCTGAGGAACTGCCAAACTGATTTCCAGAGGGGTTGTAACAGCTTGCAATCCCTCCAACAATGGAGAAGTGCTCCTCTTTCTCCACATTCTTGCCAGCATCTGTTATCACCTGAGTTTTTGATTTTAGCCCTTCTGACTGGTCTGAAGTGGAATCTCAGGGTTGTTTTGATTTGCATTTCCCTGATGACTAAGGATATTGAACATATCTTTACATGTTCCTCAGTCATTTGGTATTCTTCAGTTGAACATTTTTTGTTTAGCTCTGTACCTCATTTTAAATAAGGTTATTTGATTCTCTGGAGTGTAACTTCTTGAGTTCTTTGTAAAACATCCAGCAAACATTGTATTGGTATAGTCCGTACAGTATTTCTTCAACTGAAGTGAGGAAATCTCCCAATTAACTAATGCATGTAATACTTTGTAAGACTATATTGCCCTAAGATAAATGGACAATCAGTGAATAATTGTGCAAATTATACAAATTAAATATCTTGTACATAATTTTATGAAACATGTACAATAGGAGCACAGGTAAAATATAAATTAAATGGTTACAATAATGAACAGTTTTGTTCATTACTGGATAAAGGACAATGTCTCTTCCTACTAATCTGTGTCTAACAAATCAAAGGATGGGCACTTAACTTGACATTTAATGACATGGTTGGCTAGATTCAATATATTTAATGGATACTCATATTAGTGATAGTTTGAATTGCAAGACAGTGAACTTCATACTTCAGGATTATATTCTACAAACATCTCATAGTTAATCTATTTTTTCATTCATTCAGGTTTAATAAAACAGACACAGTATGTATTCTTTACTGGAAACAAAAATGCTTACGTAGGGCTGGAGACATTGCTCAGTGGTTAAAAAGACATTGGCTTCCTTTCTAAGGAACTGACCTTAAATTCCAGAACCCACATAGTACTTTAAAATCCTATGTAATTCTAATTCAAAGACATCAAACATACCCTTATGTCCTCAACATGGTACACACGAGAAAGCCAGAGAAAGTACCCTGAGACATAGAATAATAATATATTTTAAATGACAAGTAATTTCTTCACAATGACTCTCTTAATTGGTCATATCTGAACTATCCACAGCATGGTGAACATTAATTCAGTTTTCTTTTTCATATATGCATTATAACATTTCTACTTTTACTCAGCACTACAAGATGTTAAATGTGACATTTTCTTCTTATAATTTAGAGTACATAACTGTAGCTGAGAAAAGGAGAAGTAACAATGCTTTATATTTTGAAACAAAGACCCTAGACCATTTATTCAAGATTTTAAGATGGAAGGTTCAATATGTGTGTAGTGACATTTAGCCTATCACTCTCTTCATGGATGAATAAGGTTGTATCTGAAGAAACCAAGAGAGGCTTTTCTCTTTGAAGCAACTAGTGGAACTTAAGGGGTTTAAAGAATCTGTTGTCTGGTAATGTCCATAGGAAAGGTCTGTGTATGTAAAACATCAATATTTGCTTCTGGCAAATAATAGACACCAGATGAATATCAATGAAACCTAGTCTGACAGGATGGATTTAATTGCTATATAACTGTTATACCAAACAACAGAATTCATCCTGTGTCTGGAGCTCACAGAAGTTAGAAGAGAGCATCAATCTCCTGAAACTGGAGTTAGGGATGAATGTAAGCCATCATGGATGTGCTGTCTATCATGCAGGGAATTTCTACAAGAACACGTGCTGGGCCATTGCTTCCAGCCCCTTTGTTTTACTCCTAATTTTCCTGATTTTGAATAATGTTGAATATATCTTTATGGGCTTACTGGTTATTCTTATTTATTGCTCTGTCAAATATCCCTTTGCTCATTTTCAAGGTGATTCTATAGATACTTCTTTGTATATAGAATGTTTACAAATTCATGGACTAACTGCCAATTATATATGATGTATATTTATAGTCAAGTTTAAATGAATGAAAGCCAATGAATGGGCAACCTTTTCATTTATTAAAATACTTGTTTTTCCTTAGGTTAAAATGTACAAATACTGTGTCACTATTTAACATATCTTATTTGTTATAAAAGTATAATTTTTTATCTTCCCCACATTTTTAAAAAAATTATTTTATTTATTTACCCTTAAGTCCTTCCTCCTTTCCCAGTTCCCCCTCCCACAATTTCTCATCACATTCCTCCTCTGCCTTGCTTCCCAGTGGGTCCTTTTCCCCCTCATTAGGCCTCCCCTTTCTCTGAGGACTCTAGTCTCTCTGGAGTATTAGGCTCGTCTCCCACTGAAGACAGACCAGACAGTCCTCTGCTATATATGTGCCAGAGATTTCTGACCAGCACATGCATGCTGCCTGGCTGGTGGCGCAGTCTCTGGGAGCTCCCTGAGGTGTGGGTTAGTAGGGACTGCTAGTTTTCCTATCATTTTACTCTCCCCTTCAGTTGATTCAATCCTTCCCCTAATTGAACTATAGGTATCCTGACTTCAGTCCAATATTTGGGTGTCAGTAACTGCATCTATCTCAGTCATCTGCTGACAGGGCCTCCTAGACAACATCTATGCCAGTCTCCAGTCTGTAAGCACATGATAGCTTCAACAATAGTAGCAGGCCTTGGTGTCCCTACGCCATGAGATGGATCCCAAGTTGTGCTAATCATCGGAATGCCTTTCCTTCAGTTTCTCTAGTTCTCTTGTTTGTTTGTTTTTGTCTAGTTTTTCTTTTGTTTTGCTTTGTTAAGACGGAGTTTCTCTGTGTAGCCCTGGCTATCCTGGAACTTGCTCTTTGGACCAGGTTGCATTGAACTCAGAAATCAGCCTACCTCTGACTCCTAAGTGTTGCAAGTAAAGATATGCACCACCACAGCCATCCATAATTTTATCTTTTATAGTAAAGATTTTTTTATGAGTGCTTTTCCTCTAAATAAAGATAGATTTTTTCTCATATTATATATGGGAATTACAGTTTTGCTTCTCTCTACTCCTTGCGGTTCCTGCTCTCTTCCATTCCAATCAGGATCTACATCCTCCTTTATCTCTTATTAGAAAACAAAACAGGCTTCTAAGGGATAATGTAGTCATAATATAATGCAATAAATATAATAAAAACAACATTCCAAACTCTCACAAAAAATAAAAAAGCAATAAGACAAAAGTTATAAAAACCAGTGAAGCAATAAGCATTTTAAAATATATTTTAATCATTCAAATTAATAATGAATGTGCAAATCATAGGAGTTTCTTTTTATAAAGCAGTATTCTGTGTATTACTCTAAACACACCTACATTTAAATAAAATATATACTGTATCATATACAGGACATAATACATTAGCTACATTTGACAGAATTCTCAAAACAAATGCTGTAAGCTTCCTAAAACATTCCTATGGGAGACCCTGAGATTTCACCTCACACCAGTCAGAGTGGCTAGGATAAAAAACTCAGGTGATAGGAGATGCTGGAGAGGTTGTGGAGAAAGAGGAACATTACTTCATTGCTAGTGGGATTGCAAACTGATACA
>NW_022196912.1:76861246-76880934 GCF_008632895.1 Mastomys coucha | reverse complement strand
GAAACTGGGAATGGAGAAATTCGCATGTAAATAAAGAAAATATCTAAAATAAAAAAAAATAAAAAAGATTGTGATATTAGAGGACTTCCTTAGAATGAGAATGTTAGGAATTAAGGCTCAGAGCTAGGTTCTACACTTGTGTCCAAACGAATGCATTGGTTCTTCTGGGACAATAGCTTGCTAAAAAGAAAGTGAACCTACATTATTTAAGAGTTGTAAATTTGGCAGTATGATATGAACATGCATATGAATATATATGAGTTCCTACTAACTAATAAGTAATAATTGCTCTGTAACACCCCTGTTTTTTTGCAGATAAAAAAGCAAGACACCTAGATTTAGATATTAAAGGATTTCGTTTTGTTTTATTTTGTTTAATTTTTTCTCCTTTGTTTCTAATTGTTCCAAGAGTACCTTAATCTTTGGAAATAAAATCATTTATTAAAGTAAACTTATTATATTGTCTTTATATATTGAAGACAATTTTTACATTTTCTTCTTAGGAAAAACTGAGATCAATCTATTTTAAATATAGCTAAAATTGCAAGCCACATATATTATTGCTTCAAGTTCCTAGCATCTTATTTGGACTATATAAATACATGTTTCAGAAATTTTCAATTCCAAAATATTTTAAAGAATACAATAGATAAATACTAAAATTAATGTATGCTTCATAGTAAAGAGAAATTAATCTTTTAAACTGATTGGCAGGTGGGTTGTCACATACCTCAGTGGCAGAATATTTGCCACTGTGTATGAATCCCCAAACCAGACTTCTAGCATAGCACAAACACACATAAAAGTCTAGCATGTAAGGCATTTAATTCATTTAAAAATATTTAAAACAAAATAAGATAAAGTTCATAAATAAAAAAATTGAGACTATACCATTTTACTATTTATGAAAGGAAAACTAGTAGGGCTTAACAGAAAGATTTGGAAATCAAACAGAGATACAAAGGTGGGTTTTTTCAGGGTTTCTCTGTGTAGCTCTGGCTGTCCTGGAACTCATCCTGTAGACCAGGCTGGTCTTGAACTCAGAAATATGCCTGCCTCTGCCTCCCAAGTGCTGGGATTAAAGGCATGCGCCACCACTGTCGGGCTAATAAAGGTGTTTCTGATAGTTAAATATATGGCAATTATACAAGAATGGATTTCCACAAACAAAAATAAAATGTTCAACAAGAGGAAAATTCTGTTTTATTTGTTGGATGCTCAAAACCCCCAAGTATTTAGACACCTGAAAAGAAATAAAAGATCCAAGCCCACAGCCTGATTTTCCATTACAGGAAAGATGGAGGAATTTAACAAAGAGTGGGGACCAAAGTTTCATACTCATTATTCAGCTAAGAAATGAAAAAAGGATGATAAATATTGCAGAATAATCTTAAGTTTGGAAATCCTAATGGTAAAGTGTTTTACAGTGATCAGCACATCACTAGCAGATCATAAGTGTCATTCTCTCAATAGGTTCTAGCTCAGTGTTGGAAAGAAACTGGAATGCTCACAATTTCTGATTTAAAAAAAATGCATGGGAACTGGAAGCATCACCATTGAACAATACTGATAAAATCTGTTGAGCCTGTTCTAATAAGCTGGTATATCTAAGTCTGCAAGAAACCAAGTCAACAACACTTAAAATAAAACTAACTAAAACCTATAATATTGGATTAATAGAACATAAACTAGCCTAGATCTCCCAAGAATGGGTTGTGAAGCATAAAGAGATAATAAGGAAGTATTCGTGTTAGAATATATTTCAACTGTAACTTATTATAGAATATTTGAGTTATTTTATTTAATTTTATTTTATTATCTGTTTCCTTTAGGCAGGGTCTTTCTGTATTATCCTGGCTATCCTGGAACTCATTCTGTAGACCAGGTTGGCCTCAAACTCAGAGACTCACCTGCCTCTTTCTATGAGTGCTAGGAGAAGATGCATGCAACACTATGCCTGGCCATTTGAATCTTAATTACAAAGAAAACACTGTCATGAATAGAATATTAATGAAACGACATTGGAAATTTGAACACTGGTTAGTTTATTTATTTATTTTCTAAAAATAATGGCAACTATGCTTTAGTGACATTAGTATAGTGCACATCTGAAAACAGAAGTCTGTAGGAAGTGTATAGGTACTTGTTCTCAGAGATAAACACTAAAAGAAACAGGAATGTTAAACACAGAGAGTATTCTGTTCCAAGAGAGAGAGGTATGTATAACCCATTTTTCACCCAGAAGGCTGGGAGGAGAGGTGTTTAATTGCCTGGTGACCTCTGAGCTGTCTGTATGGCCAAGCCACACCAGCTCCCCAAGATCTTTATCCTATTTATCTCTGTCACTCTATAGTGCTAAACTCCCCTAGGCCTTTATCATGAGAATTACTTACCTTTAGTCTACTTCCTTAGTCAATCTACAGAACCAGTCTTTATGGAAAATGCCATTTGCACTTTACCAGAATTTCAATGTAATGAAGCCTTAACCTTTGTTGTACACCTGAGATTGAGTTTATTAGCACCAGAAACGTTTGCCAAATTGCTCTGTGCTTACATATGTTTCAAATAAACTACCCAGTGTAAGTCTCTGAAAGCTTGAACCAACACTGGCTATTGGGTCATGCTGAACCGAATGTTCCTCTTGCCTTCTCTGGATAAACACTGTGCTGCCAATGATGTGTGCAGAGACCATCACAGAAGTTCTTAATCTTTAATAATGCATGTTCAAATATTTAAAGGTGAAATAACAGAATGGTGCAACTTATGTTTTAAATTATGTGTGCAAAAAGAACAGGTGATGAATTAATAAGGATAATTATTTGGCAGTCATTATTGGAGATAGCTAACATGTTCCTTAGAAAATTATTAAATGGCTTTTTATTTTTTGTTTATATTTGATAGTTCTTGAAATAAAAAATGATGTTAATATAACATTATATGCTCCCTAATAGAGAAATTTTTCTAAACATGACTTCATGAACTGTGGAAAAAAAAAGAAAATTTATAATACTCGTCTGTAGCATCCACACTAAATTGACAGCCATTTGTGAGAAGGAAAAAAAATGGTTTTGCTCTCTTTGCTGCCAGACCTCTGCCAACATGGGTCGCATGCACACTCGTGGGAAGGGCCTGTTACATTCGGCCCAGTCCTACTGCCTTAGTGTCCCTATGTGACTGAAATTGACATTTGATGATCTGAAGGAACAGATTTACAAACTGGCCAAGAAAGGCCTGACTCCCTCCCAGATAGGTGTGATCCTGAGGGATTCACACAGTGTGGCACAGGTCTGATTTGTGACTGGAAATAAAATCCTGAGAATCCTTAAGTCCAAAGGCCTTGCCCCTCATCTCCCTTAGGATCTCTACCATTTGATTAAGGAAGCAGTTGCTGTCCAAAAGCACCTTAAAAGGAACAGAAAGGACAAGGATACTAAATTCCGCTTCATTCTGATAGAAAGCAGAATTCATTAGTTGGCTCAATACTATTAGACTAAGAGGGTTCTCCCACCCAATTGGAAATATGAGTAGTCCACAGCCTTTTCTCTAGTACCATAAATGCTCTTGTGCACAGAGCAATAAAATCACTTTGAATAAATTTAAAAAAAAATGGTTTTGATGATTTGAATGGTTTGTTAATTTTATCATTTATATTGGCACTAATATACTATGTGTTTATCAAAAGAATTACATACATAGGGGTGTAGATATTTAAATATTAGCATTTGGCTTTTAATATTTATAAATTTGATCAATAGCCATACTTATTAATTCTGTCTTTAGGGTTTTTGTGTCTGTGCTATCTCTGACACAGCCATGTAACTGGACCTAGGTAGTTATAAAGGAATCACAGTATTCACACTTCCTCCATCCACATTTCATTTTCTCTTTATAAGACTTGTTTTGTTGCATTTGCTCAAGTGTGTGTGTGTGTGTGTGTGTGTATGTATGTGTGTGTGTGTGCACATGCGCATGTAGGATAGAAGTCTTCTTTCTTTCCAATACATGGATCTAGGGTCAGAAACGTTTAGTGGCATCAAAGCTTACCTGTGAACCATTCCGCTAGCTCCAGATCTTGTAGTATATAATACTATTGAGTATTTTTATTTAACAAAACTGGGAATAATTCAAAATAACAATTAGAAAAGCATCATATATATATAAAAAATTAAAAACATCTAGCCCCTTCCCCCTGGTCCTTTCTGTTGGGAAGACTGTTAGCTGGTCTGCTCGGTTGGAGACAGCATATCCTGAGCCATCCCAGATGATCCACTGTGCTCAGAGCATTTGGTGATGTGAAATACTACACATCATTTCATTCCTGGTCCTCAATACTGAACTTTAACAATTTCCTTCCTAAATTTTGCAATCTACTTTAAGTCATGGCACTTATGATGATGTTAATATATATGTAGCACTAGGGTCCTTGCACTTCCCAACCAAACAACAGAGAACACACCTGTTGCTTAGAGTAATATCCCTTATGTTTTTTGTTTTACATTTTTATTTTATTGAATAAATACTTTTTCTTCCATTGAAAAGTATACACTTTAATACTTAAATGACCCTAGACACAAGTAAACTAGTCAACACAGATAGTATCAGAGTTAATGTATAATATAGACAGCTGACTGACCTATATGTATTATTAAAATAAGATGTATAACATATTTATCTTTCATTCTTTAGCAGCATTTACATCATAAGCAAACAGATTTTAGAAATCTACTTCCTTACAGTAAGTACATTTCTCTTGAAATGTGTCACATACTTCAATAAATACAATTGAAAACTTCATTTTCTTATTATAAAATATTTCTGAAAGGCATTTATTCCCATATTTGTAACCATAAACAAAGAACTATAGCAGGACTGTGGCATGGTCCCTTACTTTTACAAAAGCAAAGAGAATAATAAGTGCACATAGCAACTACTATGATAGGAGACAGATTTTTAAAATGTAAATAATAGTGGAAATAATTACAGATGTACAAAAAGGTCTATGAAATGCTAGAGAAATTCTAATTAAAGCCTAAGCCCATGCAACATGGAACCAGAAAGTTATTTAAGATAGTGTGCAATGTAGAAAGGAAGTTATAACAAAATATATAATCTCCAAATCATCTCTGAACATGGTTTCCAGAGCTGGAAAACAACACTGGCAAATAACCAAACACTCATCACTTAGATTCAAAGAGACATAATCCAGCTCACATTCAAAAATGTCTGTTAGGGCCATTTTTATTGTACAGAAATCATTTTTACTTTTTATCTTACCCCACTTTGGGGAAAAACAATCTCTTTATATCTAAGAAAAGAAAGGTCTTATCCCCAAAGTAGAAATTTCTGAAGTAAATAGTATAATTGTGTTTTAGAGAAATAAAACAAAACTGTGCAAGGGTCTGGAGAAAGCTCAGTGTGTACAGCCCTGGCTGCTCTTCCTCAGGACCAAGTTCAACTCTCACCGCCCTCAAGGCAGTTCACAATGATCTATAACACAAATTATGTATGTTTCAATGTCCTAATTCTAATTAGAAAGATGTTATCTATTATATAATACAGCAATATATATTTTAGACATCTGTTTTCTTTCAAAGATTATTAACATTAAGTAATTATCTAATATGCGTCATTTTCTCTGAAATATGTTCACAGTGTTCTAGAGAAGTCTTGACAAGTAGGTATTCTCTCAGGGAAAAAAATAATGGAGGAAACAATAGTGTGTCATTTTAAAGAAAACCTAGTGTAGCTGGGCAATTATTAAAAGCAAGCAAACAGCATCAACAAAGAAAAACAACAACAAACACTTATTGTTATGATGTCTTATTGTTATGACTCTGAAGAAGATTCTGTAACACACAAAAACATTCTCAAGAAGAAATCAGAGAACAGACCAAAACGTCATGAAGTCGTAATACACATAAATGACTCTGTCATAGGTCCTAAGAGGTTAGAAGTGCTTATGGTGAATTAAAAAATGACTACCAAATGCTAATCAGCAGACTATACTTGGTCCCCCTTTTATTTGACAAAGATCAATGTTTTAAGTAAATCATTATGTTAAATTTGGCATTATGGTATATAAACAAGAATCTGTCATCATATATGACTCTACTAGACTACTTGAAAAATCTAACAGAAGTAATAAAATAATTGAAATGCTTATTGGATAATTCCACAATGACACTCATTACAGAGATATTTGTAAACATGGTTAGCAGATTTCTATGGATATATACTGTCTTGAAAGAGTCTCTTCTTTTTGTACCTGGAATTTTATGTATTGGAATTTCACATGTTTACTCTCTCCATATTCCCATGAGCTCAATCAATAACTTCCACTAATAAGACCAAGTCTAGAATAATCATTTCCTAGCATCTACATTTCTTTTGCTCACCTCTCATCCAAATGTCTCCTATTAGTGCCACTTTCCTTACTGATGGCTCTATTTTGATGCATTAGTAAGAACACCATTTTCTAAACACCCAGATTTCTCTTCCTCATGTTCCACATTAATAAAATCATACTGGCTCTTGACTTCCAATTTTGCTAGAGACAGTTCTGAGATAATAGTTACTCCTAGCCAGTTACTCCCTTTTAATGAGTTAGAAACAGAGAAGGAGGGGTATGTGAGATCATTTGGAGGGAGGAAAAATAGAGAGGAATAATGAAATTATATTATAATTAAAAAAGAAAAAAATCTAGGCTTCAACTAGAGATTATCTCTCCTGTCTTCCTTGGTTAAACAGAGAAAGCTCAGTGTCTCTGAGTTTTACTGATTTGTTAATAGTTTGAGATATGTTCAGGATAATTTCATAATTTTATGTTCTCATTTGCATGGGTTAGTTTTCTTCTGTTACTTTTTCTTTTTCCTGTGACTATGATAAAAAATACCATTACTGAGAGAAACTTGGGGGGGAAAGGTATATATCATTTTACAGGATACAGTATATCATCATCAATGCTAGCCATGACAGAAACTCCAAGAACCTGGAGGTATAAACTGAAACAGAGACCAAAAAGAAATGTTGTTTACTTGATCATTTTCCATCATTTCCTCATTTTTTTTAAATCCCAAGATTATATCATCAGTGCTGGCACTTGCCAAAGTGATCTTAGATCTCCTGCATGCACCAATCATAAATCAGGAAAATGCTCCCAGAAACATGCCCACAAACAATTTTAACAGAGGTAATTTCCATTTGAGGTTCCTTCCTTCTAAGTTATTTTAGTTTGTGTCAAGTTGATAATAACTGATCAGCACAGGTAATCACCCATCTGTGAAACTAATAGAATATCACCTGGATACATCATACATTTAGCCTGGGCAAACCCAGTCTGTTTTTCCCTGTATTCACTTCTAATTGATCTGACAGTGGGTTGAAACATTGACCAGACTTTCTCCTATTTTAAGATAAGGAGAAAATAAAAATAGTTTATTCTTTAGAAGTAATTGTCTTTGGGTTACGATTGTTGGAATGAAACACCACAACCAAATTAATTTGGAGAAGTAATGGTTTATTTGGTCTTACTTTTCCCTATTACTGCTCATCAGTGAAGGGAGTCAGAACAAAATTTAAATAGGACAGGAACCTTGAGCAAGAACTCATGTAGAGGATTGAGGAGTGTTATTTAGTGCCTGTCTGTCTCCACATGGCTTACTTAGCTTTCTTTCTTATAGAATTTGGAACCATCAGCCAAAAATGGCTCTTCTCACAATAATCTGGTCCCTCCCACATCAATCACTAATTAATAAAATATCCAGAAGGCTTGCCTCCAATCAAATCATATGGAGGCAATTTTGCAACTGAAGATCTATCTTCTACGATGACTTCAACTTGTGCCAAGTTGCCCTAAAACCAAGAAGCAAGCACAGTTGTTTTTTGATGAGTTTTCTAAAAGGCAAATGCTACTTCTGACTCTATTGCTCTACATCTGACCAATTCTTGACTTAGAAATTCCCGCTTATGCCTAGGACATTGTTATTATCTACAATAATGTTGAATAATGTTGTGCTGAAAGTGAGGAGAAATTCTCTCCTTTCATTGCCCCATGTATTACAGTGATTACTGCAATAGCATATCTATACAACCATAGAGTACTTTCAGAAACATGCTAGGTCCAGCACAAAATCAGAAACTTCCATTTGATAATTAATGGATTATAGTGAGTACATGGTGTTCTGACATCTTTATTTTAGGTGATATTTCTTTTGATTACAGTCCTTACTCTTCCACTGAGCTTTCATTTTGTGAAGTCTCCCAATGAGCTTATAACAAGCAATCCCTTCCTTTTTTGTCTATTTTTTAAATTTTTTCATATTCTTTAAAATTTATAAAATATTGTAGCAATAAAAATGAGTATTATAAATGTTGTTTTATATAAAGCAAAGTCAATTGAACGGTCTTATGTAGATGCTTGTCTACAGCAATACTGAAAATACATACATTTTTCTCAGAATAAATATTAAATAACCCCAAACATATTAACTGTATATTTTAAAATAATACATCACTACTAGTTTTTTAAATGAAAATAAATAGATAAAGTCTTTTTTTGTTTGCTTGTTTTGTTTTTAGTAGAGTTTAAAATCTTGACTCCTTCTGTGGTACAAGCCCAAAATAAGAACAATCTTTAGACATTGGAGTTCATTATAATAAGGCTGTACTTTAATGTTCCTCACATGACCAAAGGATTTTACCTCCCTAGTAGCTAAGCTAAGAGTTGCCAGTTCTGCTGCACCAAGGAGTGAATTGTAGGCACAATTTTTGGATACAGATTTCCTGCTATGGTCAAAGCTATTTGACTTGAGTGATTTGTCTTCATTCTCAGCCTCTCACAGAGAGCAGGTTATATTCATTTAAGAAAATAGTGTGTGTATTAAGATGGTCTATTCATGAAGTCATTAGTCAACTGTTTCAATGAACTAGTTCTGCTTGGAGGGTGGCAAATACATTAAGAGAGGGTAAGAATCTGATTCATGGGCTGTGATGATTTTGAAAAGCATTCATCTCTGAGAAAGAGTAACTTATAAAGTCCTCTTCTTCAAATTTGATACAAGAACTACAAATGTCAAGCAAAGCATTTAGTCTCACTCTTTGTTCTTTTTACAAGCTACCTCCCAAGTTAAATGTCTACGTTTCTTTTGGCTGTATAAATAAATTTGAAATATGCAAGCTATTCTGAAAACCATAGTGTAGTGTAAAAACATCAAATAAACAATCCTACTAATAGAGAGGATGAGATAGGAGAAGCATGATATCAAGACCATTATATGGTACACAGCAAGACACTGTCAGGTACAAACAAGTAGAAAGTATATATGGATTGGACAATATTGGACCTATTTCTCCAATTACCTAATTAGAGAGACCAACGGATGATAGCCAACAAATTTCTAATTTCTCATAGTTTTGAATTTCAATCGGTTAGAATATGTTGGTAATATTAATTTTAATATTAAGAGATATTTTTAAAAAGTAATTGTTACTTCCTGTTATTTTTGTTAGAGGTGGAATTATGGATGTGTGGGTTTGTGGAAAGATTACCTTCTTGCTTCCTCTAGGGTGTAGTTTTGCTCCTTAGGTTGGTGTTTTCCATCTATTATCTTCATAGGTCTGGATTTGTAGAAAGGAAAGGTATTTGTGCACATTTGTTTTTGTCATAGAATATCTTATGTTCTCTGTCTATGGTAATTAAGAGTTTTGCTGGGTATAGTAGCCTGAGGTGGCATTTATGTTCTCTTAGGTTCTGTATGACCACTACCCAGGATCTTCTAACTTTCTTAGTCTCTGTTGAGAGGTCTGGTGTAATTCTGATAGGCCTGCCTTTATATATTACTTGACATTTTTCCTTACTGCTTTTAAAATTCTTTCTTTGTTTGGTGCATTTGGTGTTTTGATCATTATGTGATGGGAGGAATTTCTTTTCTGGTCCAGTCTATTTGGAGTTCTGTAGGCTTCTCTTTCTTTAGGTTAGGGAAGTTTTCTTCTATAATTTTGTTGAAGATATTTACTGGCCCATTACCTTGGGAGTCTTTACTCTCTTCTATACCTATTATCCTTAGGTTTGGTCTTCTCATTGTGTCCTGGATTTTCTGGATGTTTTGGGTTAGGAGCTTTTTGCTTTTTGCATTTTCTTTGACTGTTGTGACAATGTTTTCTATGGTGTCTTCTGCCTCTGAGATTCTCTCTTCTATCTCTTGTATTCTGTTGGTAATGCCTGCATCTATGACTCCTGATTTCTTTTGTAGGTTTTCTACCTCCAGGGTTGTCTTCCTCTGTAATTTCTTTATTGTTTCTACTTCCATTTTTAGATCCTAGATGGTTTTGCTCATTTCCTTCACCTGTTTGATTGTGTTTTCCTGTAATTCTTTAAGGGATTTTTGTTTTCCTCTTTAAGGGTTTCTAGCTGTTTACCTGTGTTCTCCTGTATTTCTTTGAGGGAGTAATTTAAGTCCTTCTTAAAGTCCTGTATCATCATGAGAAGTGATTTTAGATCTGAATCTTGCTTTTCTGGTGTGATGGTGTGTCCAGGACTTGCTATGGTGAGAGAATTGAGTTCTGATGATGCCAAGTAACCTTGGATTTTGTTGCTTCTGTTCTTATGCTTGCCTCCCTCCATCTGGTTATCTCTAGTGCTACCTGCCCTGGCTAAATCTGACTGGGGCCTGTCCTTCCTGTGATCCTGGTTGTATCAGAACTCCTAAGAGTCAATCTGTCTCTATGATCCTGTGATTCTGGGATCCTGGGATCCCGGAATCCTAGGTCCATTAGAATGCCTGGGCATAGAACTTCTTCTAGGTATTATGAGACTAGCTGTAGAGTTTGCACTCAAGGTCTACTCAGAGCACTGGCCCAGACAGACCAGAAGTGACCCATGCCATTGGACTGATAGACTTTCTGAGTACCTGGGTCCCAGTTACTCCTGGTGTTCGGACGGATATTGTATCCTTCTTACCTCTGATCCTATGATCCTGGGCATGTTAGAGCACCTGGGAATGGAGCTTCCTCTGAGTGTTTGTGGGACTGGCAGCAAATATGTGCCCAAGTTATGCTTAGGGCACAGGCCCAGACAGACCACTACCACTTGGACTGCCACTTGACTAGACTGGTAGGGTTCCTTAGTGTCTGGGTCCTGCTGGTCCCAGTTACTCCTGGTGTTGGGATAGGTATTGTGTCCTCCTCACCTTTTATTCTATTCAATTGCTTTCTTAATGTCACTAAATTTTTGGAAAGTGGTGTGACAGGGTTATGATCATCTGTAAATCTCTGGACATGACATTGATAAATTAGGATAGATTAGGATAGCCTCTGAGTATTTAGGAGGAACTATACAAGTTAAGTAAGTTGAGGTGGAAATGATGTCCTAAAATGTAGCTAAAGGAGAAAGCAAGCAGAACACTAGTACTCATCTATCTCTGCTTCTTGACGATGGATGGGATGGGACCAGTACCTTACTTCTTGACTATGGATGGGATAGGACCAGTACCTTAAATTCATATTACTGTGACTTACCAACCATGACAGACAATGCTGTCAAACTGTGAGCTAAAATTAAACCTGTAATCATCAGTTTAATAGTTGACTTGTCACGATCTAGAAATATATTGGAAAAGAGGCTTAATTGGGGGTTGTCTCAATTACGTGTGGGTATGACTGTGGAGAAATACCTTGAATATATTAATTGTGGGAAAACCCAGCCAGAGTGGTTTTGATGTGACCAGCTTCTTCAAGCTCCTATTGGAATATCCCCCATGTTGTGGTAACTTGAAATTGTTTTAACTTTTGATATTTTAAGTCTGTTTATAACTGCATTGTATCATATCAACAGAGAACAATGCCAAGACAAAATCCTTCTTCCTTTAAATTGTTTATGTTGAGTATTTTGTCACAAGAAGGCAAGTGACTAATATGTGGTTTGGAATCAAACCTTTATTCAGCTTTCTATCTCTTACTAGCTAGGAACACCATTACCAGTGTGATAGGATCTTGGTATGTCCAACTATATACCTGCCATTTGAATCAGTGCCACTGTAACCAGTGTCTGCATGATTAGCAACAAAATCATAAGAAATCAGCTTTCTTATACTCTAGCCTCAAATATCTAATGAAGAGACAATTCTTGACGAATAGTTAACTCATTTATAAATTAAGACATTGTACTATATTAAATTGATTTGATTTCTTAGGCCAGTATTCGATATTTCAATTAAATTCTTATGCCTAGATATATACAACATTTTATTTTCCTCTTTACTCTCATCAAAAACTTTAAAGTCAATGCATTCTAATTCAACCAACCTATTTTGTTCTGACCATATGTCTTTTGTCTACCATAGATGTTCCATGCCTTCACATGCAATCCTTGCTACTCTCTCATAATTAAGTTGTTGGTAAATATTAACCGCAGTCACCAGTCCATTTGCCACACAATCAACTGCTTTCCTAGCAGATGTAAGTGTAGAGCTAAATAAGTGGATCAGTGTTGTATAACTTACCCAACCGTAAAATTCTGCTTATAGCAGACACAGCAGAAGTTTATCAACAGAGATCTTTAGATTCCACACTCTTTTGTACTTTATATATATATGTTCACACTAATTTCCATAACATTCTATGGGGAAAGGGCTTGTATATTTATCACCTCTCTACAGCAGTCCTTGGTGAAGCACTCTGCATGTTCCTTAATGCTTCCAGTGCCCTCCTCTATAAATCCTCTCATCTCATTTTGAGCCATCTCTTTCTCACTGCCCTAATATGAACAGTATTTCTATAACATGTCTCTTCAGGTTTTTAGGACCCGTGAAATAGGAAAGAGTGGATTTTGATTTTGTATCTTATCTTTAACATTCATTTCAGAATGCCAGTTCCCTTTTATTTTATTCAATTATTTCTCATGCCATTTCCACATAGAATCTGGTGTTGCCTCCATAGCCCTGTTCCTGCTAACACTTCTTCATGACATATTAGTTTCACACAAATAGATAAAAGACACAAGTGTGAAGCATGTGGAGTTTTATATTTATGACTAAAATCAGCTCTGAAGATTAGAGCTCTGCTGACTTCTACACTTCCTGAGTTTCTATGTTCTACTGGCCTTTAAAGAAATAAACCTATTTCTTCTTCTAATAGTCTTGCATTTAAAGATTTACTCTAGAGCTCTTCCCTTACAATCTCTCCACATGTTCATCCTTCATGTTTATCACATGAACTAATTTTTTTTATATTCATGATGAACAGCATAAAAATTAAGGAAGTTTTGCTTGATCAGGCTAGAGTCAGGAAGATGCTGGGTCTGCTTCCTTTAAAATTACTGTTTAAGCATGGCTCCTACTCACAATAGCATTTCAGCCCAAAGACACTACCTGAGCAGCAGAATCTCTGGTCCTACTTAAGAAAACTTCAAGGTCAGAATATTTGAAGACTTGGAATGTTTGGTATTTAAAGATGGGAAAGCACTGTTCCAATTCTTGTATTTCTGTGAAGAAATAAAATTATGGCTATATTTTTTTTCTGTAGCTCTATCATCTGCTTTTCTTCCTTTACTTTTTCTCAAATTCAGTTAAGTGTATACTGAAAAAAGTATATTGAATTATCTAATTGTGTTGCTAGAAATAAATTTTGATGAGTATTTTCATTCAAATATAATTATTAAACATTGCCTAATTTCTTTTATTTTCTTTTTTCATTCCTCCATTGCTTCCTTCATTTGCCTTGTCTTTCTTTTCTCTTCTTTCCTCCCTTCCTTCCTTCCTCCTTTCCATCTTGTTTTCCTTCATTTTACTTTCTTGATTAAGACTGTCTCGTTATGTAGCTCAGGCTGGCTTCAGACATCTAAAGCTTCTTATTCAGTTTCCAAAGGTCTAAGAATGTAGGTGTGCACAGTCTGAACAACTGTAGTCAGCAAGTTTTCTTAGTACTCATTCACACATTAAGCCTCCATAGGCAATTACCACCTATCCATTGTGTGTTGCTAATTATCTCCCAATTTACAAATTGTAGCTACAGAACTGAGAGAATTTTACAACTAGAATGAGTTTAGGCACCATTAAATGCAACTCCCATCATTGTGTCTGCATATGGAATGTTCTCAATGCATACACTCTTTATACCTTTTTTTTAAAAAGGCAAAGAAAAATTTAATTCTCAATGAATCAAAAAAAATATCCCTCAGTGATAGATCAAAGTTAAAAACCAGTCGACGAAAGCCCCCCCCATACACACTTTCACTCTCCTTCTTTTCTTTTAATCTAGTGTTACCCTTTTCCCTCCCACCCCCAACCTGTGCCTCTGGCTCTGGATCTCTCCATTGACTGCACAAAAGAAGCACCTAGGGAGCTTTAAATAAACAGACGCATGAGCCTCCAGCCCTCAGGCTCCAATTTGTATAGGGTATGGCCCAGGCATTAGAAACTCTAAAGCCCCCCAGATGGCACTAAGTCTGTGGTGAGCCTAAGAACCACAGCTCTGTGCAATGCTTGAATTTAATGTGCAGAACAAAGCCCAGATTTTCCTAAATACTAAATTGAATATACTATATCAGGAGTACTCTCAAATTTTCCAATTTTCTAGATATCAGCTGCCACCTAAGAAATACAGAATTTGACACTTCTTTAAAAAATTAATGTTCTCTGTAAGTGTGTTCCCTTAATGAGGAAGAGATGAAAATGTTAAAAATAAGTGTAACTGAATAAAATTCTGATGAAACTATTGGTGGAAATTCATTTTAAGGCAAAAAAAAAAACACAATAAAGATTTACAAGTTGATATTCTTGTAGATGAATCAATTCAAATGAATATATGTAAAATATCAAAAATCTCTTAAAGAAGGTAGCTTGAAAATGATTGACAGACTTCAAAGGAAAGAAGCCTATCTGTCAATAGGCTGATATTTTAAAACACATATCATAGTATCTACAAGGCAATTAAATGGACTAAAAGAACATCTACATTCAATTAAGAATTGTCAAATATATCAATAAGAATGGAATAATACAACAGTGGCAACAGTGTAAATTGTATATCTTAATAGTGAAGAAGATATACTTATAGCTTATAGATTTCTGATACGTAAACAAAGGAAATCTAGTTCTAACATCAAATTTTTAGACTACCATTTGAACAAAATATTAAGCTGAATCCAGCAATATGACCATTGTTCATCTATGCCAGGACTAATATGTAGCATTTTATTATAAAGTGAAGAATTATCTAGTAATATATTTAAAACTATATATAAAAATGACCTATAAAATAAGAGTTCTGAATCCCTATCATTATGTCAATGCTTCTCTTATCACAAAGATCATGGTGCTAATGAGCATAGTAAGGAAGTGAGCTCCACCTGTTATTAGCAAGAATTAGCTCATACTTTAGGGAAAATAGTTTAAAGACTCCCAAGCACATTTCAAATAAAATTATCCATGATCTAACAATCTCTCTTCTATGTATACATCCAAAGGGAATTCCTATTCAAACTCTGGTATTCCTTACAACATGACTGGCAACAACCAAGTTATAAAATCAATGCAAATGTCCCTCAACAAATAGATGAATAGATGAAGCAAACAAGATATAAACTAATAAGAGAATGCTACACAATCATAAAGAAATTATGTTATATCTGCTGTGTCATTGTAGATTATTCTAGAACATGTGCTACCTGAAATAATCCAGACACAGAAAATAGATGCCACTCCATCTGACTACATGTAGAATCACAGGCATTGAATTCATAGAACTGGAGAAATGAATAATGCTGTAAAGGGGTAGAAATGGAGAAGGAGAAAGTGAGAGAATCTATAAACAAATTTGAGTTAGACAGAATGAATATATTTGAAGACATTTTTTGCAGAAGATTCTGAACAGCCATTACATATATAAGAATTAAATGTCTTCCTTAATTTTGGGGTAAAATATTTCATAGATACCTGTTAGGTCTGTTTTAATTATTATATTATCTCAGATATGCTTTATTTAGTTTTTGTCAGGTAACCTATCTATTGATGACAGGACGGTAGTGAGGTCATTGAGGACCACTCTTTTAGGGTTAATGAATGAACTTAGATGTAATATTTCTTTTATAGAATTATATTCCCTTATGTTTAGTATGTAAATGTTTAGAATTATGTTTGGGGGGTTCTTTTAATGAGTATATGTTTTTTTCTCTCTCTCTTCTGCTTAGTTTTCATTTGAAATAACTTTTGTGAAATTGAAAAATAGCTACATTTGCTTGCTTCCTAGTTCTGTTTTTTAATACCATTTACCATACTTTTACTCTCTGGTGCTGTCTTTTGTTTTTACCAAGGGATGTTTTTTGAAGGTAGCACATAGATGAATTCTATTTGTTCGATTTTGTTAATCTAATATTTTGATCCATGGGGGATGGGAAATAAGATAAAGAGTTAATAAAGAGTTTTTATTAATTCTTGTTATATTGTACTGTATTTCGTTTTTTAGAACTCAGTTGTTTAAATGTTTATGTTAAACTGTTATTTACTCATTGTGTCCTCTTGGATGTGGTTTTCCTTCTAAGGCATTTTGTAGAGCTCTATTGATAGAATATATTTTTTTAAATTTGTTATGATCAAATGTTTTTCTTTCCCGTTCAATTATCATTTAGAAATTTACTGGGTATTTGAAATATATAACATAAATACTGTCAAATTCAAGGAAAGAAACTAAAAGGTTCCTGACAAAGAAATTATAGTAGGTAAAAGCATTACTATGATTTGATTTTTACATGCTGCATGGCAGCTTGACTCCAAGGAAGTCTGACACTCAGAGTCTCAGGATCACAGGATCCCTGAATCACAAGATCACAGAGACAGCTGGATTCTGAGGAGTTCTGACTATACCAGGAGTACAGGAAGGACAGGCTCCAGACAGATATAGAGAGGGCAGTTTGCACTAGAGATAATCAGATGGCTGGAGGCAAGCATAAGAACAAAAGCAAAAGAAAAAAGGTTACTCGGCATCATCAGAACCCAATTCTCCTACCATAGCAAGTCTTGGATACACCATCAAACAGGAAAAGCAAGATTCGGATCTAAAATCACTTCTCATGAAGATGATGGAGAACTTTAAGAATGACATAAATAACTCACTTAAAAAAAATGCAGGACAACACAGGTAAACAAGTAGAAGCACTTAGAGAGGAAACACAAAAATCCCTTAAAGAACTACAGGAAAACACAACCAAATAGGTGAAGGAAATGAGCAAAACCATCCAGGATCTAAAAATGGAAGTAGAAACAATAAAGAAATCATAAAGGGAGACAACCCTGGAGGTAGAAAACCTAGGAAAGAGATCAGGAGTCATAGATGCAAACATCACCAACAGAATACAAGAGATAGAAGAGAGAATCTCAGGAGCAGAAGACACCATAGAAAACATTGACACAACAGTCAAAGAAAATGCAAAAAGCAAAAAGCTCCTAACCCAAAACATCCAGGAAATCTAGGACACAATGAGACGACCAAACCTAAGGATAAAAGGTATAGAAGAGAGTGAAGACTCCCAATGTAATGGGCCAGTAAATATCTTCAGCAAGATTATAGAAGAAAACTTCCCTAACCTAAAGAAAAAAAGGGCCATGAACATACAAGAAGCCTACAGAACTCCAAATAGACTGGACCAGAAAAGAAATTCCTCTCATCACATAATAATCAAAACACCAAGTACACTTAATAAAGAAAGAATATTAAAAACAGTAAGGGAAAAATGTAAGTAACATATAAATACAGACCTATCAGAATTGCACCAGACTTCTCATCAGAAGCTATAAAAGCCAGAAGAACTTGGGTAGATGTCATTCAGTCCCTAAGAGAACACAAATGCCCACCCAGACTAATATAGCCAGCAAAACTCTCAATTTCCATAGACAGAGAAAACAAGATATTCCATGACAAAACCAAATTTAGACAATATCTTTCTACAAATCCAGCCCTACAAAAGATAATGGATGAAAAACACCAACATAAGGAGCAAAACTACACCCTATGAAAAGAAAGAAATTAATCTTTCAACAAATTCAAAAGAATATTGGCACTCAAACATAATGCCACTTGTATCAACAAACAGACAAAAAAAAAAACAGGGAGTAACAATCACTTAATATCTCTTAACATCAATGGACTTAATTCCCCAATAAAAAGACATATACTACCAGACTGGATATGTAAACAGGACCCAGCATTTGTTGTCCTGAATCACAAGATCACAGAGACAGCTGGACTCTGAGGAGTTCTGACTATACCAGGAGTACAGGAAGGACAGGCTCCAGACAGATATAGAGAGGGCAGTTTGCACTAGAGATAATCAGATGACTGGAGGCGCAAGCATAAGAACAAAAGCAAAAGAAAAAAGGAAGGAAATGAGTAAAACCATCCAGGATCTAAAAATGGAAGTAGAAACAATAAAGAAATCACATCAATGATCAATGTCAACCTCAGTGACAAAGGCAGACACTACCTCAGAGTAAAGGTTGAATACAAGTTTCCTAGCAAATGGTCCCAAGAAATAAGCTGGAGTAGCCATTCAATAGCAAATAAAATTGACTTTCAACCAAAAGTTATCAGAAGGGATAAAGAAGGACACTTTATACTAGTTAAAGTAAAATCTACCAAGATGAAATCTCTATTGTAAACATCTATGCTCCAAATGCAAGTGTACCCACATTCATAAAAGAAACTTTACTAAAGCTCAAATAATAAATGCACACCACACAATAAAAGTGGAAGACTTTAACACCCTACTCTCAGCAATGGACAGATCTTGGAATCAGAAACTAAATAAAGACACAGTGAAATTCACAGAAGTTATGAACCAAATGGATCTAACAGATATTTAAAGTACATTTCATCCCAAAGCAAAAGAATATAATTTCTTCTCAGCATCTCATGGTATCTTCTCCAAAATTGACCATATAATTGGCTATAAAACAAGCCTCAACAAATACAAGAAGATTAAATAATCCCATGCAAATTATCAGATCACCACAGACTAAGGCTGGTCTTAAATTCCAACAAAAACAATGGAAAACAAACATACACATGGAAACTGAACAATGCTCTACACAATGATAACTTGGTAAAGGAAGAAATAAAGAAAAAATTAAAGAATTTAGAATTTAATGAAAATAAAATCACATCATACCAAAACTTATGGGACACAATGAAAGCAGTGTTAAGAGGAAAACTCATAGCAATAAGTGCCTCCAAAAAGAAACTGGAGAGAGCTAACACCAGCAGCTTTACAGCACACACATAAGCTCTAGAACAAAAAGAAACAAATACACAAAAGAAGAGTAGATGGCAGGAAATATCCAAACTCAGGGCTGAAATCAACCAAATAGAAACAAAAAGAACTATACAAAGAATCAAGAAAACTAGGAGCTGTTTCTTTGAGACAAAACATAAGCTAGATAAACCCTTAAGCAGACTAACCAGAGGGCACAAAGACAATATCAAATTAATAAAATGAGAAATGAAAAGCTCCCTTATATATATAACAATATATAACAATGGAAACCGTGGAAAACAAAAAACATCAGGTCTACTACATCAGTTTATACTCAACTAAATTGTAAAATCTGGATGAAATGGACAATTTTTTAGACACATACAAGGTGTCTAAGTTAAAACAGGATAAGATTAAACCATCTACACCATCCCATTATCCCTAAAGA
>NW_022196912.1:76834281-76861236 GCF_008632895.1 Mastomys coucha | reverse complement strand
GGTTCTTTCAGACCTTGCCTTGCCACAAATAGCCATGCCTTTCTCTAACCTCCTGCAAATAGCCACGCCTCTCTACAAGTGCCTGTTACTCCAGAAGTCCCGCCTCCAGAGACTGAAGATGAACATGCTGATTGGGCCATGAGTTGCTAACAAACTGGAGGAGGGGTTTTTCTCTACCTACCTGCTTGTAACAAAGAGAGTTCAATAATGATGGAGGACTGAAAGCACACCATGCCTGGGTCTCATTTTTTAACCCCTTCCCGCATTCTGTTTCCCTTAATTTTTCACAGGCTCTAACTCTCATTCCAGAAGACCTGCAGCCACACAACACCAGATAGGTTTAGTGCAAAATTCTATCACACCTTCAAAGACCAAATACCAATACTCAACAAACTATTCCACAAAATAGAAACAGAAGGTATACTACCCAATTCATCCTATGAAGCCAAAATTATGCTTATACCTAAACCATACAAAGAGCAAACAAAGAAAGAGAACTTCAGAACAATCTCCCTTATGAACATTGATGCAAAAGTACTCAATAAAATTCTTACCAAAAGAATGCAAGCACACTTCAAAATGATCATTCGCCATGATCATCCCAGGGATGCAGGGATGGTTCAATATGAGGAAATCTGTCAACATAATCCACTACATTAACAAAATTAAAGGAAAAAAAAAAGACATGATCATTCCATTAGATGCTGAAAAATCATTTGACAAAACTAAGGATATCGTCATGATAAAAGTCATGGAAAAATCAGGAATTCGAGGCCCATAACTCAACATAGTAAAAGTAGTACAAAGCAAACCAGTAGCCCACATCAAACTGAGTGGAGAGAAACTTGAAGCAATTCCACTAAAATCAGAGACTAGACAAGGCTGCCCACTCTCTCCCTATCTATTCAACAGTGTAATTGAAATTCTAGCTAGGGCAATTAGACAACAAAAGAAGGTCAAAGGGATACAAATTGGAAAGGAAGAAGTCAAAATATCACTATTTGCAGATGATTTGATAGTATAATTAAGTGACCCAAAATATCCCACCAGACAACTCCTGAAGCTGAAAAACAACTTCAGCAACATTACTGGATATAAAATCAACTCAAACAAGTCATTAACCTTCCTATACTCAAAGGATAAACAGGCTGAGAAAGAAATTAGGGAAATGACACTCTTTACAATAGCCACAAATAATATTACATACCTTGATGTGACTCTAACAAAGCAAGTGAAAGATCTATATGATAAGAACTTCAAGTCTCTGAAA
Source organism: Mastomys coucha (assembly GCF_008632895.1). Classification (NCBI taxonomy): domain Eukaryota; kingdom Metazoa; phylum Chordata; class Mammalia; order Rodentia; family Muridae; genus Mastomys; species Mastomys coucha. The sequence goes on along the minus strand of NW_022196912.1, from coordinate 76,859,966 downwards.
AAAAGAATTCAAAGATCTTAGAAGATAGAAAGCTGGCCCATGATCATGGATTGGCAGGATTAATATAGTAAAAATGGCCATCTTGTTGAAAACAATCTACAGATTCAATTCAATCCCCATCAAAATTCAAACTCAATTTTTCATAGAATTAGAAAGAGCAATTTGCAAATTCATTTTGAATAACAAAAATCCCAGGATAAAGAAAACTATTCTCAACAATAAAAGAACTTCTGGGGGAATCATCATCCCTGACCTCAAACTGTATTACAGAGCAACAGTGATAAAAACTGCATGGTATTGGTACAGAGGCAGACATGTTGGCAATGGAATAGAAGTGAATACCCAGAAATGAACCCACACACCTATGGTCACTTGATCTTTGATAATGGAGCTAAAACCATCCAATGGAAAAAAAGACAACATTTTTAAGAAATGGTACTGGTTCAACTGGAGGTCAGTATGTAGAAGAATGCAAATTGACCCATTTTTATCTACTTGTACAAAGCTCAAGTCCAAGTGGATCAAGGACCTCCACCAAAAACCAGATACACTTGAAACTTGTAGAGGAGAAAGTGGGGAAAACCTCGAGCACATGTGCATAGGTGAAATTTTCCTTAAATGAATACCAGTGGCTTGTGTTGTAAGATCAAGAACCTACAAATTGGGCCTCATAAAATTACAAAGCTTCTATAAAGGCTAGTGTCAATAAGATAAAAAGACTACCCACAGATTGGAAAAAGATCTTTACCAATCCTACATCTAATAGAGGGCTAATACCCAATATACACAAAGAAAGCAAGAAGTTAGACTCTGGGGAACCAAATAACCCTATTAAAAAATGGGGTACAGAGCTAAACAAAAAATTTTCAACTGAGGAATACTGAATGGCCAAGAAGCACCTAAAGAAATGTTGCACATCCTTAGTCATCAGGGGAATGCAAATCAAAACAACCCTGAGATTCCACCTCACACTAGTCAGTATGGCTAGGATAAAAAACTCAGGTAACAGCAGATGCTGGCAAGGTTGTGGAGAAAGAGGAACACTCCTTCATTGTTGGTGGGATTGCAAGCTGGTACAACCACTCTGGAAATCAGTCTGTCAGTTCCTCAGAAAATTTGACATAGTACTACTAGAGGACCCAGCTATACCACTCCTGGCCATATATCCAGAAGATGCTCCAACATTTAATAAGGACATATCCTCTACAATGTTCATAGCAGCCATATTTATAACAGCCAGAAACTGGAAACAATTCAGATGTACCTCAACAGAGGAATGGATACAGAAAATGTGGTCCATTTACACAATGGAGTACTACTCAGCTATTAAAAACAATCAATTCATGAAATTCTTAGGCAAGTGGATAGAACTAGAAAATATCATGCTGGGTGAAGTGACCCAATAACAAAAGAAAAGACATTGTATGCACTCACTTATAAGTGGATACTAGCCCAAAAGCTACAAATAATCAGGATACAATTTACAGACTATATGAAGCTCAATGAGAAGGAAGACCAAAGTGAAGCTGCTTTAGACCTTTTTAGAAAGAGAACAAAATACTCACAGAAGCAAAGATGTAGATAAAGTTTAGAGTAGTGACTAAAAGAAAGGCCACCCATAGACTGTACCATGGGATTTATCCCATATACAATTACCAAACCAGAAACTATTGTGAATGCCAAGAAGTACATGCTGAAATGAACCTGACATGGCTGTCTCCTGAGAGGCCATGCCAGAGCCTTACAAATAGAGGCAGATGATAGCAGCCAACCATTGGACTGTGTGAGGGGTCCCTATGAAGAATTAGAGAAGGGACTGAAGGAGTTGAAGGTATTTGCAACCCCACAGGAAGAACAACAATATCTACAAAACAGACTCCCCAGAACTCCCAGCCATCAACAAATGAGTATACATGGCTCCAGCTGCATATGTAGCAGAGGATGGCCTTGTCATGCACCAATGGAAGGAGAGGTCCTTGATCTACAAAGTCTCGATAGATGCCCCAGTGTAGGGGAGGCAGGTGGGAGTGGGTGGCTGAGTGGAGGAACATCATCATAGAAGCAGGGGGGGCGGGGAGGACGTGATAGGGTGTTTCCATGAGAGAGGGAAATCATCGGGAAAGGGGATAACATTTGAAATGTAAATAAAGAAAATATCCAATAAAAAATAAAAAGAAAGAAAGAAAGAAAATAAATGTGATACAATTGCAATTTCAGTTAAACAACAGACACTTAAAATCTTACTTTGTCATAGTAATAAACTAGAGAAATTTCTCATTGTCTCAACAACTGCAGAAAAAACTTAGTAAAGCCATTCTTTAGACATGATACAACCTCACAACAGCTATATACTTTATATTTTGTTTATATAGTTAAATAATAACTTATATTTTATGTATTGTATATGTTTAAACTCCACTAGGATAAACAAAACTGGAACATATATACTACAACCTAATATTACTACAACCTAATATCAAGATACACAGAACAACTGAACTGTTCTATTAAAGACATGGAACAAAACAAAAACTTGAGTGTATTTTAGACTTGTCCTTAAAGCTCTAATGGAAGTCTGTCCAAGAACAATGAGACAAGACACAGTTATAAACGATCAGGAAATAATCAAAAGTTATGATTCTCACTAGACAATGTATTAACTTAAAAATTAGACACACACAGGGTGTTGGTAGCACACACCTTTAATCCCAGCACTTGGGAGGCAGAGGCAGGTGGATTTCTGAGTTTGAGGCCAGCCTGGTCTACAGAGAGAGTCCCAGGACAGCCAAGGCTACAAAAAGAAACCCTGTCTCGAAAAAAAAAATTAGACACACTACTGAAAAAGGATAATCACAGAATAAAAGGATAAAACCTCAAATCAATAGTATTTATTTATGCTTCCAAAAGGAACATGTAGATCATGAGTAAATACATAATTTTAATGACATAAGAGATAGGGAAATTAAGTTTCTACGAAGAATTATACTCTATGTGTAAAATAATTACACTCAAATTTAGAAGTGTTCAGAATAATTAAAATATATCTAAATCCAATGTTTCAGCATTTGTTTAGTAGAAGGTAATATAACACATAATAATTAAACATCCCATAATAAGAAATTGAGAGACACATTCTTGTTTCATTAATCATTTATTTTATTTTGGCAGTTTCATACACACATACATTGAAGAGTGATCATAATTATCTTTGAATATTCAAAGTTTTGGTGATTGATAAGCCTTCTCTTATGTCCTTGCCCTTCCATGTTCACAGTGGTATGTGTGTGTACATGCGTGTGTGCATGTGTGTGTGTGTGTGTGTGTGTGTGTGTGTTTAATTTGGGTTTTGCACAAATAGGTATAAATGTGATGTGTTCATTGTTACATTGGCCATGTTAGGTCCACAAGACTGCACTCCATCATTCTTCTCCCCATTTCTTCATTCTACCACTCTTATCATTTCCTTCTTCTAATATGTTTCTTGGATCTTATAGAGGGTCTTATAGATGTTCTTTTTAGTTGTGATCACTCAACAATCAGCATTTTTAGCATTTTTACTAGTAATAAAACTCTTAATTAATCAATTTTCTCTGCTAACAGAAGGTTATCTGACCAAACCTAATGAGGTAGCTTGACCATATACATACACACAAACACACACACACACACACACACACACACACACACATATATATATATATATATATATATATATATCAGGAGTAAATAGCATCTATTGCCTGTCTAGGGGATTTTGTGCTATAAATGATTCAAGCAGGGCTCAAATCCAATCAGAATGCAGTTGGTTGCCCCTCTAATTAATCGTGTCACTATAGTACCTATTAGCATAATGCCCAGTTGTTCAGTAGTATAGGACATAGGACTCACATCTGCATAATACAGCTGATGGCTTTTCTAAAGCAGGAAGCATGAACAGCAACATTGACACTATGCATGATGGACAACCCAAGAAACTTCCAGCTTACTTCTGGCTTGATTTTTGTGTCCTGTATCTATAATGTCTGGTGTCTTCAACTGGAGGGTCTTAGTATCTTATTTTGACAAGTAACTGCAACTAATTTCAATAGACTCTACTAAATGGGGAACAGAGGGGGAGCTTTGGGGATTCCTTGGCCAACAACTCCTAGGGGGGAAGCTCATGCTTGACACTAATATTTTAGTTTATTACAATCCAAGAATTCAGGAAGCAACACTATCCAGCCATGCAGGGTACCTTCATTTAATACTTTTAGAATTATGTTTTAGCTAGCATATAAGGTAACACATTTCTATACAACTTTTTCATATGTCCTGTATTTTTAATGAACCTCCTCAAACTACTTCCCTTATTCCCCACTCAGCTCTCACTTTTTGGTCTACTATTTCTCCTGTCTACTTCTATGTCACTTTCTTTTTACTAAACTGCACAAGACCTTCTCTCCCTCATATTCCATTGCCACTTACTTTCCTCCATAGGTTCTCACTCCCACTTAAACACACATACACACACATGTATGTACATGCACATCCTCATGCACATGCACACACAAATTTGTAACTAGAATCTGCACATAAGAGAGAACATATGGGATTTGTCTTTCTGGTCTACAATCACCTCATTTAATGTATCAATATCTAGTTTCATCTATTTTTCTACAAACTTCATGATTTCATTTTTCTTCAGTTTTGCATAGATTTCTAATGTGTATAATTACCGTAGTTTCATTTTCATACAAAGTTGATAAACATATAGGTGGATTACATTTCTTAGCTGTAGTGAATAAGGCACCATTAAACACAGGTGTGCAGGTATATCAGTGACATGATGAGTTATAGACCGTTGGCCATATACCCCAGAATGGTAGAGTTGACCATATGATAGCTCTTCTTTTCTTTATTCAGGAACATCCATGTTAATTTCTGTAGAGGTTTTACCGATTAACACTTCCACATGCAGTACATATGCGTTTCTACTTCCTCAACTTTCATTGTTTTTTTTTTTCCCTTAGTGTTCTTGATGACAGTCATTCTGGCTGGGATAAGATAGAGTTGGGAAGTTATTTTTCAGTTTGAATTTTCCTGAGAGCTAAGGATTTAAACATTTCTTAAAATGCTTCCTGGTTACTTGCTTCCTCTTTTTGAGAGCTCTGTTCAGATCCACAGCCCACTTTTATTAGGCAATTTTCTCTGCTGATATTTAGATTTCAAAAACTTCCTTGTGGGTTAGAAATAATGTTCCTCTCTCAGATGATTATTTGGGGATAATCTACTAACAGATATATATATGCTGACTCTTTACTCAGTGCATAACTTGCTCTGCTGTCCTTGTAATTTTACAAGTTTGCATTTATAAATTTGATGAACTATTTCCTGATTGATTGGTGTCTGATTTAGAAAAACCTTGTAGGAGTCTATATCTGGGGATGAACTCCTTAACTTTGTGATTTTTTACCTGCTCTTCTAATAGCTTCAGGACTTACTGTGAGGTCTTTTGTCCATTTGGAGTTGTTTTTTGTTCGTTTGGTTGGTTGCTTGTTTTTTTAGTATAAGTGTTAAATATTTACTTTATTAATCTTCATGTACATGTCCAGCTTGTCAAGAAACCATTTCTTGAAGTTGTTCTGTTTTCTTGAGTATATATTTTAGACATTTTTGTCAAAACTGGAGAGCTGTAGCTGTATAGCTTTATACCATCATCCTGGATTTTGTTCTAATTACATATGTATCTGTTTTTTGCCTTTACCATGATATTCGAATGTGCCTTTCTAGAATAACTTATGATTAGGTATGCTAATAACTCAAGCATTATTCTTTCCAGTCAGGTTTGCTTTAGTTTTCTGGCATCCTTAGTGATTCTGTATGAATTTTAATTTCTTCTATTTCTGTGAAGAATATAATTGGAATTTTGTTTGGAGTTGGATTGAATTTGGAGACTGCTTACCTTAGACTCAGATCCAAAAGAAACTTCAGATAAATGGCTGTCTGTGGTGACTATTAGCATATCAAAGTACATCCTGGCCTCTAGCCTCCCTCTATATCACAAGTACCTGTTACAGAATCCATGATGCATCTGTGTTCTTCTAAGCTCTTCTCACCCCACTCTGTACCCTAAATTTTTCTAGCTTATGGGCTCCCTCACCCTAACTCTCATTCCATTCCCTCATAACATTGCTATTTATTTTAGCAATGCTCTCTCTTGATCTGCTTTAATCACACTGTGTCTTCATCTATTGTTCCTTCACTCTTCTTATGGCCAAGTTTAGTTTGCTGGTCATGTTGAGTCTGCTGCTTTCTCTCTGTATTCTGGACTTTTCCAGATACTTCTGGCCATTCTTCTTCATATCTATAATAAAAACACTGTCCTCAAGCATACCCTAGAGCTGTCATGCTGACAGTTTACATACATAAATGGTCCGTTTTCACAAAATGGATTTCCGATGGATGAATGTTGGGAGGTCTATTTAACTTGACATGTTTGTCTTAAATTCTTCCTTTTGTATTTTAAAGTTTTCATTGTAGAGATATTTCACTTTCTTTCTAAGTTTAATCTAAAAGCTGTTTTGTTTTCTTTCTTTTTATTTGTTTTTGAGGGTTTTTATTTGTTTGTTTGGTTTTCTTTGACAATTGTGAATGGTACTAGATTGCTGTTTTACTTCTCAGTATGCTTGCTGTTGTTAGATCTGAAAGGTGCTTACTTTTGCATACTAATTTATTGTCTGCTACTTTGCTCCAGAATTTGCATACTTTTAAGTTTCATTTTTGCTAGGAATATTCTATCATTCCTATAATGAATGTATTACTGGTGTGGGCGTAGTGATGTACTTGGAAGGCAGAGACAGGCAGACCTCTGTGAGTTTGAGGCCAGCCTGGTGTATATAGTTTTAGGATAGCCAGAGCTACATAGTTAGTACTTGTCTGTAAAATAAAATAAAATAACTATTATAAAAAGAAGTTGTTAAACTGTTATTTTTAATAACTCATATGGTAATATAACTAATCTAAAACAGAACAATGTTTAAGGCATGTAGATAGTGAATATTTACAATAATTTACTATTTAATTTCAAGCTGGCTAAGAAGTTAAGTTAGACAGATCTTCTATTTTTTGCTTAGCAATAAGTAAATACACTAGGCAATATGAGGTGTTGTAGAAGAATTTTAATTGGGCTCTGGTTGGAATAGTTATAGGCCCTTAGCATATACCTTTATTCCCTCTGGCTGTAATACAGATACACCCTTAGCATAAAGTTTTAATCACTAACAATGAAAGAAAAGTTAGTTTGTAGAAGAAAGCAGCCATGCTTGGAAGTGACATCTATTGAGGGGTACAAAAAATATGAGAAATCAAAGAAAGATTTGACAGAACTAGTCAGAAACAAGATACTTACAACCCTTATGAAAACAGCACAAGAAAGAGAAGCTATTTAAGAGCAGTACAGGGAAAGAGAGAGAGAATGAGAATCAGTCAACTGAGATTAAGTGCAGTGCAGTAGAGTTAAGCTTGTTCATGAGTTCATGCAGTTCCGTGTAGGTCAGCAGAGGAAGTTGAAGCCAGAGAATAAAAAGAGTCATAAAATTAGAACAAATTGCCAGAGTTAGTTTGAAGCCAAACAAAGCAGTTCAGTGAGAACCTGAATAAGTCATTTTTAATCAGTCAGCTTAGAGAGGAGTTTGAGGCAGCAGAGCTGAGTGAAACCAGGAAGCCATAGTTCAGAAAGAAGTAGAAAGACTTAGTTTATTCAGCAATAAGTGTCTAGCATGACAATTATATCAGGCAAACACAAGTTACTTTTACATCTGACAATGTGATTGTAGAAAAAGTAAGTCCATCAACATCACAGAAAGCAGAAGACATCTGAAAGAAACATCATCTAGGGCAGGAAGCCTCTGACAGAAGGCTGCAAAGGAGAGATTACCTAGGATCCTATCCAGAAGAAACATCTGTTGTTCTAGTTTGTCAGGACTCCCAGACAGACCCAGGAGACTCCAAAGGGGCAGGTGGGAGCCTCAAGCCCACAGTAAATTATGATGCAGGAGCCTCTAAGACAGTGAATCACAGTAAGCCAACCCAAACAAGAGCCAAAAGGAGAAAAAATTGCTTTTACCATACCTACTTATAATCATGTTCAAACTGTAAAAAGATACCAAAGGAAAGCTCTTCAAAGAATGTTAAATATTGTTGTATTAAATATGTCAATATTTTATACAACAGCTGCTAAAATAATTCATAAATAATTCCTCAATCCATAATATACAATTATATGAATGATAGCTTGTTGAATAATTTTGATGCAGATACGTTAGAGAGAATGTTTAATGAAGCAAAAAATGATTTTAGCTATTCAGGGTTTGCAGTTTGCTCCTGAAAAAAAAAAATACAGAGAGGAGATACTGTTGACTATCTAAGACTTATTTCTTTTCCTTTTCTTTTCTTTTTATTTTTATTTTATTTTATTTTATTTTTGGTTTTTCAAGACAGGGTTTCTCTGTGTAGCCCTAGCTGTCCTGGAACTCACTGTGTAGACCAGATTGGCTTCAAACTCAGAAATCTGCCTGCCTCTGTCTGCCTCTGCCTCCCAAGTGTTGGGATTAAAGGCATGTGCTACCACTGCCCAACACTGTTCCTTTTAAAAATTAATTAATTATTTATTTTACATCCTAACCAAAGTTTCCCCTTCCTCCTTTTCTTCCAGTCATTCCCTCTCACTTCCCCTCTCCCCATTCCCACTCCCTTTTTCTTCAAAGAAGGGGAGTACTTGCATGGTTATTAAGGCCCTTGGTATACTAAGTTGCAGTAGGAATTGGTACATCTCCTTTGAGGCTAGACAGGGCAGCCTAGTTAGGGGTAAAGGATCCAAAGGTGGACAATAGAGTCAGAGACAGCCCCTGCTCCTGTTGTTAGGGGTCCCACCAGAAGACATTGCTGCACATCTGTTATGTATATTTAATGGACCTAGCTCCATCTCATGGATGCAATTTAATGGATGCTTCAGTTACTGTGAGCCCCTGTAAGTAGAGGTTCACAGATTCTATAGGTTTTCTTGTAGTGTCCTTGGTTTCTCTGTGTCCTCTAAGATTTCCTTATCTTCTTTCAGAATATTTTCTATGCTCCACCTAATATGTGGCTCTGGCTCTCAATGAAATGCAAATAAAAGTGACTATGAGATTCCATCTTATACCAATCAGAATGTCTAAAACCAAAACCTCAAGTGACAGCTCATTCTGGTGAGAATTTGGAGCAAGGGAGACATTCTTCTACTGCTGGTGTGAGTGCAAATATCTACAACCACTTTGAATATCAATTTTTCACTTTCTTAAAACATTGGGAATAGTTAAACCTCAAGACTCAACTATACCACTCCTGGGCATATACCTAAAAGATGTTCTACCATACAACAAGGACACATGCACCATTATGTTCACAGCAGCTTTATTCATAATACTGAGAAACTTAAAACAACCTAGATGCCCTTCAACTGAAGAATGGATAAAGAAAATGTGATATGATACATTTATATAATGGAATTCTACTTTACTTTGCTATTAATAATAAGAACATCATAAAATTTGTAGGAAAATAGATGGAATTAGAAAATATTATGCTGAATGAGGTAATCCAGACTCAAAAAGGCACATGTAATAACTATTCACTTATACATATATGTTAGCTATAAAGTAAATAATAAGCATGGTACAATCCACAGACAAAAAGAATCTAAGTTACAAGAAGGACCTAAATGAGGAAATTTTAATCTCACTTAGAAGGGGAAAACATAGAAATCTGTGGTGGGTGGAGGAAGGGATCTTTGTGGGAGAAGGGATAGGGATGGGTCAAGGAGATATCAAGATTGGAAATGATGAAGAGAGAGATTAATGGAATTGATGAGGTAGGGCTCATCTATAGGATAAGCTATAAACCTATGATGATGAAAACTCCCAGAAATCTATGAGGGGCACCCTAGATAAAACTCCTAGAAAGGGAGGATATGCAACTTGAAACTAGGCAAAACTTTCAATGGAGAGATAGGGACATCAACCCAGACACCAAATATTAGACCCACAATTTGTCCTATCTATAAGATGTGTAGGGATAAAATAGGAGCAGAAATGAAGGGAATAACCAAATAGGGACTGGTCATGCAAGAGATCCTACCCCTGACACTGTTAATGATATTCCGCCACACTTGTAAACAGGAACATAGTCTAAGAATCATCTGAGAGGTTTCACTTAGCTGCTGATGGAATCAGGTACAGAGACCCTATTGAGGATTTAAATTAAGACAACAAAAGATTCAACCACAGAAGTTACAGATCAGAAGTGATCAGCTACAAGCTCTTAATGACTTTCAAAAATCATTGGAGAAATTAACTAGTTTTGGATTAGCTAAACAAAAGTTGAGTAATTTACTTCAAACTTTACAAAGAGATTTGAACTTAAAAAGTACTTGACAAAAAAATAATCCTAGAAAATTAACAGCTGAAGTGGAGAAAGAGTTGACGCAGCAAAAATTGCAGAATGTCAGCATGGACACCTAGATCCCAAACTTGGCTGTATTCCAGTTATCTTACCTTCTACTCATAAGTATACTGGACTTATTAAGCAGCAAGAAGACAATAATTTAGAATGGATCATCTTTGTGCATAAACAGAGTAAAAACTAAAAATGTATATTGAAGAGAATTCTGATCTAATTGTAAAAGGAAGAATAAGACTTGTCAATTATCAGGAATAGACCCAGAAGAAATCATATTATGGCTTTGGAGAGCCCTATTATTAAGGTTGCAGCCCAGACAGCTCTCCAAGCTCTGGGCAAAATGGAGGACTCCCTTTTTCAGTGGGCTTCCCTTTCTCTGCCTAACTCTGACCTTATCTGAAGAACTGCTCTGTAGGGAGCTCTATGACTCAGCTCTTTAGTCCCACACTAGCTGCCAGGCCTTATGATAATTAGGTACTGTGTTATGACCATTAGCCCTTTCCACCCATATTCCTAAGAGCCTTTATATACCCCCACACCTAGAACAATAAAGTAGAGCTGTCTTACTGAAACTGTCTAAGTTCTGCCACCACACTCAAAGTTGCCCAAACCTTGCTCTTTGTTTCTGCAACCTCAGCATTCATGAACCAGTGGCCAACAACTGCTGAAGAGAAGGAAGATCCACAGTGCTTTATACTAATACTTCAATTACCTCATTACGGGTAATTAATGAAGACTGGCAAAAAGCTTGGATCAATTATTTGGAAGAAAGTAACAACAAATGTCCCCAAAGCAAGCAACTCCTGTTCATAAAAAGAACTAATTGGATTCTCCCCCCAAAACTAAAAGGCACAGCAATTTCTGAAGCTCTTCTATTTTATACTGATGCAAGTAAATCAGGAATGGCAGGATATAAGTCAGGAAATATAAGCAAAGTAATTCAGAGCCCCTGTACTTTGCTTCAAAAAATCATAGATAAATGCAATTCTTACAATTTTATTCAATTTTTCTGACCCTATCAATATAATTTCTTACTCAGAATATGCAGAAGGTTGTATTACATATAGAAACTTCTGAACTTATTTTTGATAATTCAGAATTAACATCATTACTTATACAATTGAAACAGACAATTTGAAACAATTATGAATTATATATCTATCACTCATATTCAATCACATATAGGATAGCCTGGAAAGAAGAAATTAGGAAATTGACCAATTGCTAATAAAAAATGTGCTATAAGCCCCAGAATTTTATTTATTAAAAATAGAATGATAATGCAAAGGTTTAAAGATAAATTATACTATTACTTTGCAACAATAAAGAAACTGTTTTTTTTTAAAAAGTCCTACTTGTTTTTTTGTTCTTTTTATAGTTAAGATCCATTGTGGAATAACCCTAAGGGTCCCCAAAGAAATAAAATTTGGCAGATGGATATGTTTCCCTTTGCAGAATTTGGGAAGCTAAAATTTATGCATCATACCGTTGATACATATTTACTATATCAATGAACTTCTGCTTTGAGTTCTGAAAAGGTTTAGTCTGTAACTGCACATTTGTTGGAAGTGAGGTCTGTTGGGGGGTACCCTTACAAATTAAGCCTAAGTCTCCCACATATGCTTTTATTAAAATGAAACTTTTTGCATATTATAACATAAAACATTTTATAGGTATACCCTACAATCCACCAGATCAAGGAGTTACAAAAATATATAATTGTACCTTAAAGGAGATGTTTTTTAAACAGAAAGGGGAAATAAGAACTGTTGGGGTTTTGATTTGTACTTACATTGGAATTCACATTGCTGCAGGTCCTGCCAACAGCTTGGTTTTGTTTTGTTTTGTTCTGTTTTGTTGTTGTTGTTTGTTTGTTTTTGTTTGACTGATCAATAAAGAGCCAGTGACCAATGGTTGGGTTGGGAGATAGAGGTGGGAATTTTGAGATTCCTAAGATGAAAAGCAGGCCAGGAGAAAGGCAAAATCATCATTGACAGAGAAGCAGAGAGATCAGATCTAAGAGCCCTCTGACATGTAAGAGTCAGGGAGGCGACCCCAGGGTCCACTCCCCCAATAGGTTCTGGGGTAGCAGAGATGAAATATACATTTAGCAAACATTAACTCAGGAATAATGAATGTCAGAGGGAGTGTGTTAGCCACGTTGTGGTTCAGGGGTGATTCAGCCATTGAGCTAGTCAAGGCATATTAAAAATCACACTGCCTATGTCTTTCATTCATGAATCTAGAGCTCATGGGAGGGTATAGAGCTATGCACATCCTCCTGGAGCACAAAGCTGCATTTACACATTCACCACAACAAAGAACTCCCAGAATTGGACTCAATAGTGTTTTATTAACTTTAAAAGATGTTAATGCCAAATGAAGCAGAAACAACAGCAACTGAAGGACACTAGACTGTAGAATAAAATTCCTGATTTAGATCATTGTATATATTTAAATGTGTTATACTAGGGAATAAGTTTTGACTGTATTTCCACAGGTAATGAAAGACCTGTTCGAACAAAACTGATAAAAATCTGAACTGGATAAGAGAAGCTTTCGGATAAAAGGCACTGCTGCAAGGAAGAAAGAGATGCGTAAAGACAACACACACTATACACAAAGATGACCTCCCTCATAGAGACAGCTCAACCAACTGGCTGAAAAAGGACAGATCATTCATCAGATGGGAAGACTGGAAAACGTTGATGCTGAAATGAGCATTTGCTGAATGATACATGATCAGGACTACAGCTATGAGGGATCATCCCATCTACAGATTGTTATGAGGAGAGTCGGATTGTTAAGGTCAGGAGATTGATAATTGTATTATTTGCAGAAGTTAAATTCTGTACAATTTTTTATCTTAAACAGAAACAGAGAAGATGTAGGGAAATTTTAGTCCAGCCTCTCAAGGGAACAGCACAAGAGATCTCCAACAATAAAGGGCTGACCAGGCAAAGAATGTCCTCTCCACTGCCTTGGAGGGGACGTGCTGAGCTAGCCCACAGAAGGAGATACTATTTAAGACTAGCACTGGTAGAAGTCAGTCAGTTGGGAGTCAGTGCAGTGAGTACAGTGCTCAGAGGTGAGGTTTTTCCTGAGTTTACCTAGTTCAGTGCAGGTCAGCAGATGCAGCTGAAACTTGAGAATAAAAAAGGAGCCAGAAAATTTGAACAAACTGCCAGAGTTAGGTTGAAGACAAGCAGAGCAATTCAGTGAGAAGCTGAAAGAACTGAGATCGAATCCATCCATTGAAGAGGAGTTTGAGCTAGAATAGCTGAGTTGTCCCAGCCAGCCAGAGTTCAGAAAGAACTATAGTGAATTTATTTAGCAGTAAGCCTCTGATATGACAATTCCATCAGGCAATTAAAAGTTACTTTTGCAAAAATGTAGTTTAGAAATGAACAGAGACACTAAGTAAATAACAGGCATTCAACAAAGGTACAAATATCAACTGACTAAGCAGAGGATACTTGCATTAAAACAAATACCTGATTCAAATGGATATTTATTATATAGGAAAAATGCACCTCAAATGATAGATGACTCTCCACATACAATGGGGTCCTTGCCATCTCAGAAAAAAAATAAAGATTTTTCAAGATTAAAAAATGAAAAATGTTCTTTAGACATTATATAAATTTGACACATTGTCTTCTTCATTCTAAAACTATTTGACTTTAGAAATTCACCATAGTGAGAATTATAACTTTGTCAGTGTTTGGAAGAAAACAATAGAAAGAGATAAATATCTACTAAAGAATACATATCCAGATGGGCAGTGGTGGTGCATGCCTTTAATCCCAGCACTTGGGAGGCAGAGGTAGGCAGATCTCTGAGTTCGAGGCCAGCCTGGTCTACAGAGTGAGTTCCAGGACAGGCAGGGCTACACAGAGAAACCCTGTCTCAAAAAAAAAAAAAAAAAAAAAAAACAAAAAAAGAAAGAAAGAAAAAATACTTATCCAGGTTCTTTTACACAATGTAATGCCAACAATAAATGCATAAACCATAAGCAGTTAATATTGTTGATAGAATAGAAAGGAATATAAAGATAATAAGTATGAGAAAATATGAATCATATCTAGCTATAGAAATAGTATTGTGGCACTGACAACTTGCAGAACAATCTTACCAGTTTTCTATAAATTCTAATATATGCAGTACCCTATGTTTCTATCCCTAGGAATTTAGTCCAGAGAATGGAAAAAGCAGGTATACAAAATAAGCTTATGAAATGTGCAAACACTATTTTTATAAAAATTCTTTCATAGAAAGTAACACAAACATCCACTGACAAAGACCAGATACATTTTGACACAATTACATAAGAATGACCCAGCAAGGAACAAAAACAAACTACTGGTATGAACCCTAACATTCATGGCTTTGGTGGTTGGGTTATGACATAAACTAAAGTCCCATGGAAGGAATGAACCTCAGTGGAGGCATTACCTTTATCGATGGGCAGTCTTGTGGTGCATTTTCTTAACTAATAATGTGAGCGTGCAACACTCACTCGTGAGTAGGTGATCTTGTGTTGTACAAGAAAGCTGAACTGAGATAGAAAGCAAGCCACTAAGCAGCGTTTCTTTCCATTGTTTGCATCAGTTTTGTCCTCCAGTTTCCAAACTTAGACGACTGTCATGGCTTTCCTCACTGATGCACCGTGTCAATGATAGGTATCCGAAATAAACATTCCCTTCTGTGGATTGTATTTGTTGATTGAGTTTTGTAACAGCATGGGAAAATCAATTTAAGATGGTGGTAATGTTCACATGAATTTCAAAAACAAGCAAAGCAGGGACAAAATCCATCAAATTTCTGTTTGAAATCAGTAAGTGTTTGTCAGTGTGAGTGGGCATGGTCTACAAACTGAAATAGGGAACCTAAAAAGATAAAATTGACAAATTTCCTAAAACTGAACATTTAACATGCATGTAATTATAATATGTAAAAACAATGATTGAATGTAGCACGGGATGTGGACTATTGCTTTGCAATTCCAGAAACTGAGAGGCAGAATGGGGGAAATTCAGGACAGGCTGGCCACTAGTGAGCCCCTTTTCCAAACAGCAAAACAAAGGAGTGGGTACAAGATTGGAAGTTTAAAATTATTAGGCATAAACATAGACACATAGGGATGGATATAAGGAATTTATATGTCAACATAGAGTTTCACAAAAACTTAATTTTTGAAAAGCAGAGAGACTGTCCACTCTTGAACACACAATGGGCCTTCGAGGTCAGAGCACTGAAATCAGTTCTTTTCATGACTGAGAACTAAACTTTAAATTGAAACAGATAAGTAAAACTCCCAAACATACATCTGAATAAATTCACAGGTAGAGTATAAAAGCAGGGCTGAATTGTGCTGATAAGTGTTTTGTTCTGTTTTTGTCAATTTGACACAGACTAGAGTCATCTGAGAAGAAATTTATAATTAAGAAGCTGCTACCAACAGGGGTTTGTTTTTGTTTGTTTTTTCGTTTTTTGGAGGGGAAACTGGGAATGGAGAAATTCGCATGTAAATAAAGAAAATATCTAAAATAAAAAAAAAGAAGCTGCTACCATCATATTGCCTAAAGGCATGTCTTTACAGCTTTTCTTGATTAGTGATTGATGTGGCAGGACCCAACTACTATAGATGACACCATCCACTATTTCAATTAAACATGCTGATGGGAAGTTTAAGATAGATATACCCTTCTCACTTAATGGGAACTCACTGACCACTGTCATTTACCTCAGTTATAATAGATTTTATATTAAAAGCGTGAAGCCAGTGAAAGATAACAAGATATGTTTTTGTGACATGAAGAAACATCTTCAGTAGACTGAATTAGATGTTCTGAGTTGGATCTATACATCTAAAAATGGATGAAAATTACGTCATTCAGATGGTTCTGAACATCCAGTGATTCCTAATTTGTTCTTTTAAAAAATACAGCTATTCATATACTGAGAACTGTATAGAAAATTGCATGAGCTTTGTGGACCTCCAGAGGCACACCGACAAGTTAAATACTCCAGTATTCAAGAAACATCCAATGAGCTTCATGTGGAAACAGAAAGAGATTTGGGCAGCTGTAATGCTGTAGTTTCAAGGGTTTCATTTGTTTTGTTTTGTTTTTCTTTATTTTCAGTTTAAGTCCAAGTGAGAATTACATAATATATTTTGTCATCTTATTACACATGGGAACTAAGTCTGAAAACCCAAGTGATAAATCTATTGAAATAATTAAAATAGTCTTGACTCCCAAGAAGTTCTTGATTAACATGTGAAAGAAATTATTTACTCTAAGCTATTAGGTGCTTGACTGAAGTATAGACATGTGTAAGAAAGAAGGCCCTTGTATGCTTTGAAAGGCAATAGAATCTTTACCAGTGTAGAAGGGGTGGGACAGAATCTAACCCATGAGACACAGAGGCACTGAAGAGGCAAAGAATAAACATAGCTAATACTTGCAAGTTCTTATGTCAGATATATCCTTAAAAATTTTTACATATGCAAGCTCCATTTAATGCTACCAATGTCTACTTATAAATATTTATTAATATAGCTCTTACAGAATATAGATCCTGAAACATCTCAAAACTAATCCTTTGAATTGGGTCACTTAGATAAGCTAAAATTTGAAACAGAAGCTTAGTTAAGGAGAAATAAGAATATGAGACCTTGAGTACATCTCTATGGTAAGAAAGTAAACATTTAATAAAAAGATGGCTATGAAGCATTTGGTCTCCTACAAATCATGGTATGCTATTGGAAGTTCTTGGGTTATAAATAATACCATAAAGTTACTTAAAAAACATTAAAGACAGCCAGGTTCTTTGAAGAGGCACTAAGATTGTTGTTTGAAGTGATGAAATGGAGAAAGAAAGCAAATATAGCCAGTCTTCAATGCATTATAAAAGGAAAGAAAGGTTTTGCTTTATAAGTATATATTAAGTATTATATAAAGCAAAAGTTGATATATTTGTATATCAAGTATAACAAGTATATATCAAGTTGATTGAAAACTAGCCAGAACACCAATGAGTACAACTTATCTCCATATCAATTCAAACATTATTATCTGGACTCTATACAGTTACATTTATCCATGAGTAAAATATTTAAAACCTTAAAACTCAGAGTATGTTCAATAAGAAAGATGATGAGCTGCATCAATGAACGGTGTCCTTGGAGCTATACATTTGTTAGAATATCCACCAACTTGCAATATCTATTTGTATGGTCAGAAATTCAGATATTAAATATATTTACATCTATAACTGCCTGTCAACTAAGAAGAATCATATTAGAATATGCATTTTCATATAAAATATTTTGAAAAGTTGTCTGGAGTCTGCATTTTGTCTGGAACCATTCTAAAGCTTTTCAGAATATTGGGTAAAAACTGTGAGATGAAGGGAATGTCTAATTTATATCAACTGGACACAAAATAGAGTCATTTTTGAAGAGGAAAACGTGAAAAGACATCCCCATCCAATTGATCTGTGGGCAAGATATAAACATTTTCCTGATTAACAATTGATATTGGAGAGCTTACCACACTGTATGCATCCCCACACTTGTGTTGGTGGTCCTAAATGCTATAAGTAGGCAGGCTGATCAAGATATGAGAAGCAAATTTATAAGTGGTACACCTCCATGGTCTTTGTTTCAGTTCTTGCCTCTACATTCCTGTCTTAACTTCCTGCCTTAACTTATTCAAAAATGGAATTTACCTGAATGTTTTTAGATAGAATAAACAAACCTTTTCCCCCTCAAGTTGCTTTTGGTCATGGTCTTTTATGACAACAAAATAGAAAATGAATAATTAAAAGGCTATTTTTAATTATCTTGGAAGAAAGTCGTATTGACCTATGGCATTTTATTCAACTAAATAGTACTATCAGATAATAAATGTGGGGCTTCATGGAAGAGAAAGAGAAATATCATACATTTAAGTGCCAGAGGTCAAATAGGAGAGAATATGGGATAAAAAGGAAAGGTTCATTACAAGATCCAAGTAATTGACATTTGATGAGTAATGTCATTTTTCATAACTCTCCATAAAAAAATTTTAAAGTAAGTTATTTTTACTGTTCTTAAAAGTAAGTAGTGTATTTTATAACACATGTTATATAATAGAGTGCTAAATGACAACTGCTTTTAATGTGATTATCACAGACAACCTGTTTTAAGACAGTATTTATGCAACAATCATCATGATAAACATTCCTCCAAACAGTTTCTAGAATGAATTCATTAATTTTTCAGATAACCAAATTCACCAGAAACCCTTATTACTTTAATATTAGATATAGGTGAGGACTGAGACATAAGAAATGAGATAACTGGTCCTGCACTGTATGCCCAGTAATGAACCAGCTTTGTAGCAAACAAATGAAAAGTAGCAGCTACCAGATGAGGCTTAGTGGGCAGGCAGTAGCTACGCAGTAGCTATACATCCCTAATGAGTATAGCCAGAATTCCCTCTGTGGATTATTAAAATTAAGTGATATTTCCTGAATCAAATATCATAATGGTAAATAGGTACAATGATCAGGAGGAATGTTCAAACATTGTCGATATAAAAAAATGAAAATACCAGTATTCATTTCTAATTGAAATAAGTAGAAAGAGTAAGCCAAAGTAAACACAATTAGAAGATATAGACTTGTTCAGTGAGGAGTTGGATAAATAAACTATATTCAAAACTTAGAGTTGGACTGATTCTGAGGAAATAAGTATTTAAATTCTTCAGCAACTCACATGGTGATAAGCCTGATCATTATTCCATAGGATCAAGGGCAAAATGAATGGCCAGTAGATTCTTCTATTCCAGAATATGCATTTCATTGTCTAGTTTGGGAGATGTCAAATACAAGTCCAGTCCTCAGATCACAATAACCATATTAAAGAGCTGTAGAGTTTGAGCTAGGTGGTGGCACATGTCTTTAATCCCAGCACTCAAGATGCATAGGCAGGAAGATCTCTGAGGCTTCTAGTTAAGCCTGGTCTACTGAACAAATTTCAAGATAGCCAATGACTGTAGAAATACACTATCTCAAACAAACAAGCCAACTAACTAACAAAGGAAACATATCCTCAAAGGATATACACATTGCTGAGGGTTAGTACTGCTTTAATATAATAACTTTATTCCCCCCAATATTATTATGTTACTACTGAATGAAATAACTGATTTACCTCTATTTTATTGACAACTGATCCAATCTTTATGTATGTTTATGATTATGAAAAATTTAGAAACAAAGAGACATAAAGGAAAATAAAGAGTAGCAGTAGCCTATACCTTAAGCAGAAGCAAGGTCATATTTTGATAAACTAAACCCCACCACATACATTTTCCTGCAGATTACCCACAGTTTATGACCTGCTTTATTTAATAAAAATAATAGATTTACAAATTCTCAGAGCTTTAATAACTCCTTATATTTTAACAAAATTTCCACTAGACTATAAAGAAGTGTTTAAAAAGTATAGTAATAATAGGAATTTACTCATTGAAAGAGCTAATATATTGAACCACACTATACTCATAGGGAAATGGGCTGTGGAGATTTATATTTCTAACTGAAAAAACAATTAATTTACTCAGGCTGAGATAGGTAGACTATTCCCATCCCTCACCTCCCTACCTCCTCCTACCCATGCCTTTGCAACTAAACCTCTTATCTGGATTTTCTCATTTTTGGCCTGTGACTAGTAAGAGAACCCATTTTTCCATTAAAAAGTTTTAACAGATAAAAGATTTTTTCTCTTTCTGAGGCAGAAGCTATGGCTGAACATTGACAAGTGTTTGTTGCTCTTGTAAAGAACTCAAGTTTAGTCCCGAGTATATGATAAAATGGTTCAAAACCACCTCCAGAGGATCTGATATCCTCTTTTAAATTCAATGAGAATTTCATTCATGTGGCATGCATACACATACACCAAACATGCACAAACACACAAATAAATGAATAAATAAATAAATATCTTTAAAGATATCTTTCTTAGGTTCCTCATCTGAACAAATCTTAAGCTATGAATTTTGAATTAATATAATCTGACTATTTTTGCTAACAGGAAATTAGGCCTCTCTTTCATTCTTCTACAAAAATCATGCAAATTTGCAATGTCCCTAAATCATTATAAAAACAAAATGCAAAATGCAAACTATGAATCATTTATCCATTTAGCAGAAGTAGCAAAAATTCTTGAGAATATTCACTGAGGATATTGAATAGATGTTTTTGCTAAATGATGTGAGTGTCACAGGACAATAGATACTATCAGTTTCCACTGCTAAATATGCAGATCATGCAAAGGCTTTCTGCTATAGCTAAGGCCCTGTGAGAATTCTGAGATGCTATAAACTTTCCACATAGGACTTAATTTTCTATAACAACAATCTATATTATGGACTCTGAAAAAATGAGGTAAACTGATACTGTGAACAAAACATGCAATGTTCTTCTCAGAAGTACCTAAATAAATCCATACAAAATACTTAATAACCATTGTATTTTGTGAATCTTTTAGCTACCTAGCTCTATTTCAATTAAGGTTAATAATAGATGGCTTTTAGGAAATGATAACAAAGTAACTAAACAAAATTAAAGCTATAAAAAATCTCTGAAGAAAAATATTTTAATGAGAAATACCCATGACTTACATATACATAAAATCAAATTCTGAATTTTGACACAAGTTATGTGCTAACCACAATGGCAACTTCAATTTTATTTTAACATAAACCAGGTCTGAAAAATGAACTTAGCATGGTAAAGTAATTGAATTTATATTTTTAAGAACAGAAAAATGCATTATAAAAGTAGGAACTTCATTTTGTAATTTAAGTGTAATAACTCTTAGCTCTAGATTGTAAATCTGAATTGGTCTACTGAGAAAATATACAGTTCTCCTATATTTATACAGCTTCTACTTTCATCCTATTATTATTTATTTGATTAAGGAAATTAAGTATATGGTAAATCTTTCAGAACAAAAAGTGGCAAGGAGGTTGGAAAGTCCTTTCATATCCCAACTGCCCTTGAACTTCAGAGTCCAAAAGTATTGGCTGTGAATGATATTTTTTCTTTTACTTATATTGTTTATCAGTTCTGATTTATATAAAATGCTTCTTGGTACCAAGTAATTAATACTGTCAATGAAAGGAATGAGTACGTGCAAGAAGAAAAGTCCAGGTAGGTTCTCAGTACAGGATTGGAGTTAAATTAGATATTTCTAAACTCTACCCAATTATATAGTTTGATAAATTATCAAAATGCTACTTCTTATCTCTCCTAGACTAGTCCCAGATGAACAATTATACCCACACCCTTTTTCTTTATTTTCTTTTAACATACCATGCAAAAGGTTCTTCAACAATTTCTGGTGACAAGTATTTTCCTGAAGAGGAAAGTAGACATTATAAGAATTCCATGATCATCTTGTTTGTTTGAGTTTTGTTTTGTTTTGTTTTGTTTAAGAAATATGTAAGATGCCAAGCTTAAGCATTATTATTTTCAATGATTTAGTGTTAAAGGACTATGGAATGCATTGTAGTTCTAGAGAATATCACACATGGAGAAAAGAAATTAATCAAACTTTTGAAGCAACTGCATGCACACTAACATATATAATAAAACTTGAAACTGAATTGCTCAGAAAAACAAACAAGAAAAAAAAAAGCCAATCAAACAAGAAAGCATGCTTATTTGCAACAACAAAGGACCATAATGCCAGTGTCTTTCATGTTAGCTTCTGAAAGCTACATAAATTAGAAAAAAGAAAAAGATGTGGAGATATTGCCTGGGCATTTCTCAAGGCTTTGTGTCTAAAATGTAAAAAAGTATACGTTAGATATGCATAGTAGAATTTCTCCTGGGCTCTTAAAATGTGAACTGCATGTGATTTCCAACCAAATTCTAAATATTTATCCTACAAACATTGATACTGTGGCTTTCAGTTCTCATCAAAGATCTCTTTTGTAATAGACAGATACCATTAAGAAAAGCCACAACTAGCTGGAATGAAGAACCAATTGTTCTTTTCAATACCAAATGTTTAACCATAATATTCAATAAACTTACTGAGTCACACTTACATGCATCTCAATAAGTAACAATAACCAAAATATAAACCCTAAATAAACAAATTTTTTTAAATTTAATTTAAAAAATAAAATTAAAAATTTTAAAGATGAAAGAAATGGTATAGAAGTTATGCAAATAGTGAATTTCCAAGTCCAAATTTTAATACAAAGAAGGGAATATGTTATTGGGAAGCTTAATAATATCCCTTTTCAGGAAAGTATGGTAGTAAAGGAAGAGTCTGCCTGTGAAATGCTCTAGTTAAGAGGTCTTTTAAACAAGAAGTAAAAAACCCCCTCATAGCTTGGCTGGGAGGCTGTGAGACTTGAGAGCAAAGAGAACAATCTGCATGTTGTTGGAGGGATGAAACTGGGAAATATAATCTCTCCACCCCCTTAAAATGAAGGCTGCAGAACAAAGACATCCAGATTGTACTGATGCCCACACAGATATGGGGAACTAAAAGATAATAAAGGACGGTCACATATTAGTTAGTAAATTGGATACAAGAGGTGCAGTGTTCAATACTCAATTCACTATGCTTGGTAGAGCAGTTTCTATAGGTGATATAGAAAGCAAAGGAATAGAAGTAGATGAAGAAGAGGCAGAGAGGAGGAGGAGAGGAAGAATAAGGACGAGGAGGAGGAGAAAGAGGAGGAGGAGGAGGAGGAGAAGAAGGAGAAGGAGAAGGAGGAGAAGGAGAAGAAGAAAATGATGATGATGATTTTGATGATTCAGCTGGAAATCTGCCTCACTTCCGGGGTTTTAGTGGCTTTTCTAAGTTCTACTGCAAGATGTCATCTTTACAAGACAGGAGAAGCTCAGACAAACTCACATGACTGACTGGCATGTATATTTGGTTTGCAAAGTGCAAAAGCAATTAAGAGGAGATGAGAGAAGTATAGAGAACACAAAAGTGTTTGTCAATCTTGGATTCAATCCCCAGGGGAAAAGAAATCAGGAAGCTAAGTGCCATGCTTTTGAGCTTCTAAATCACTTTAAATCCCAAGGAACCACTCAGAGAAGACATAAATAATAAAATAATAGACGTGAAAAAGATTAAGTTGATCTAAGGATATATAATTACCCCTCACCCCCAGAGTACATAGTGCATAATATTCTAGAGATGGAAATTACTTACACAACCTGGGTCTGCCCCACAGCCAGGTATGGACAAAGGGAAGAACAAAATCAACTAACCAGACCACCCAGAGCTCAAAGTGTCTAAACTACCAACCAAAGAGCACACATGGAGGGAGCCAGGACTTCAGGTACAAATGAAGTCCAGGATGGCATTATCTGAGAGGAATAAGAGAGAGGGAGGCCCTTGGTCCTGTGGAGGCTTGATGCCTCAGCATAGGAAAGATACTAGAGGGGTGAGGCAGGAGTGGGTGAATGGGGGAGAAGCATCCTCACAGAGGCAGAGGAGAGAGGGGAGATGGGATGGAGGCGTTTGTGGAGGGGTAACCAGGAAGGGGGATATCATTTGACATGTAAACAAAGAAAATGATTAATAAAAAATAAAGAGGTCTTTTAAAAAGAAAGTTCCTTCATTCCTTATTAAAAGCACTGTATTGTGTTATGAGGAATGCATATGTGAATGTACAGGAAAGTATGAACAACTGTATTCACATATGCAAAAAATGACATCAATTTCAGAGGTTCCTAAAAGAAGATTGAATGGTTAAAAAAGAAGAAAGAAAGAAAAGAAAAAGGAGTGTTTTTTTCCAACATATTTGTGTATTTATTTTAAAAATATGTGGTCAAGGTCAGAAACAAATACATAACTTGCATCAAAATTATAAACATGGCACAATTCTAGACAGTAGGACAAAGAGTCACTCATGGGCATGCACATATGGTGTTATGTGGAATGCCTGTTTTAATGTAAAGAAAAGAATGAAGAACTCTGATCACAGCCTCAAACAGCCTACATCCATTACAGACTACTAAAAGCTGTCTGAACATGTAAAAAAAAAATGTTCTTTTTCAAAGAAAAAAAGAAGAAGAACTACAGTACTAGCCCAGAACCTAAGCAGACTTCAGTGCAGCGCTGTGGCCTGAATTGAGCCTGTCAGGGGTGGGGAGTTATTCAATAGCTCTGCTGCAGCAGTAGCAGTCCTTCAGAGGACAAATGGTGCACAGGCAACGCCTGGGGTTATTGAACACGATGTGAGGCTGCACCCTCCTTCCTTCCTGTCAATCACAATCCTTTATAAAACATTTGACAGAGGTGACAAAGCCTCTTTATAGTGTGTTAGATCTACCTAGTATGTCTTTTTAAGCATCCTATTAACTGTCCCTATAGAAATTCTGAACCGTATCCCTTCTCAAAAAATGTAGTGGTACACCAAGCTTCACTTGGGTGGAAGCATTTTTTTGGTTTGTCTGTGGTGCCTTTCCTTTTTGTTTTTCAGTTGCATTTTAATTTTTTCCAGTGCATAGCAGATATTATGTTTATTTTATATTAATACATTTACATCATCACAAATGTTTTTAAATTTCTTTTTTTTTAATTGGATAATTTATTTATTTATATTTTAAATGTTATCCCTTTTTGTTGGGCGCTGTTGGGCGCTAGCCAACACCAGCCACGTAAACTCCATACATTTGCGCAACGCCAGCCACATAGGCATGTTTACTCTGCACACCTGTGTATGTATGCTTGCCTTTCCTGCTGTACCCTCTCCAAATGGGTGACGCAGTGGTCAGCAGACACTGCTGAGCCAATCAGGCATCGACACATCCACACAATAGGGTTTATAAACCGACCACTCCAGAGGGCGGGGTCCTTCTCTTGCTTCAAACTTGGGTGCTCCTAATAAAGTGTGGTTGAGAAGAATCCTGCTGTTGCAGTTGTCCTTCCTGCTGGCAGGTGGTCGCGACAAGTGGTGCCAAAACCCGGGAATCAACATCTACAGCCCCCAGAGAGGACCCCCAAGGAGGAAATCCTTAGGAGGATTCAGAACTCAACACACAGAGGGGTGGTATTGGCTGTTGAGAAGAATCCTGTAGTGTCATCTTATCTTTGTTACAGCTTCGTGGATTCATAACTCTTCAGCTGAGGAACGGTGGTACTGGTAAAAAAAGTAGCGGCATGCTGACCATTGGAGTGGATC
>NW_022196912.1:76831647-76832968 GCF_008632895.1 Mastomys coucha | reverse complement strand
CTATGGGGTGGCAGCCTCATTTACAATAGCCTTGGTTGAACGACTTGGTCAATCTGTCATGACCCCGGGAGATTGGATGGGCGTAGTCAAGGCCTGTCTTACTACTATGGGACAATATCTGGATTGGAAATCCATATATATAGACGCTGCTCAAGTGCAGGTGAGAACTAATGCCGCTAATAATCAACCGCACTGGAATCTAGATATGTTGTTAGGACAAGGACAATGGGCCAATAATCAAATTGTTTACCCTCTTGAAGTTTATACCCAAATAAACAATATGGCTATTAAGGCCTGGAAGGCTTTGTCAAATAAAGGAGAGGTCTCTGGCAACCTTACAAAAATCATTCAAGGGGCTGCGGAGCCTTTCTCAGACTTTGTAGCATGTATGATGGAAGCCACAGGACGTGTTTTTGGTGATGTTGATACTGCCATGCCATTGGTTGAGCAGTTGGTGTACAAACAATGTACTAAAGATTGTAGATGGGCCATTGCGCCCTGGAAAGGGAAAGGTTTACAAGTATGGATGAAAGTCTGTAGAGAGATTGGAGGACCCCTCTCCAATTCTGGCCTTGCGGCGGCAGTCTTAGCAGCCACCAGAGGGGCAGTGGCCTGTTTTAATTGTGGTAAGACAGGGCATTTTAGAAGACAATGCCCCCAAGGAAGTGATAAAAATCAGGACCGGAAACGTGTCCCAGGGCTATGTCCAAAATGTAAGAAAGGCAAGCATTGGTCCAATGAGTGCAGGTCCATCAAGGATATCAATGGGTGGCCTATTAATCAACAGTCCTCAGGTTCGCAGTCAAAAAATGGACCCAGGGGCCTTTGACCTCAGGGCCCTTAAATATATGGGGCAATGCAGACACCATCCCTATGCCATCCCTCTCAGCCCGGAGAGCCACTCCGGGCTCAGTAGGATTGGATATCTGTGCCACCTCCCGACTTATATTAACACCTCAAATGGGAATCAGTGTTTACCTACTTATGTTTTCCCCCTGTTTTCACTCCGTGTCAGAGTAAGATTTTAGCTGAAAAACAGATTATGCCTGGTTTTTAACTGTCTCCGCCCTTAAAACGCTTTCAGCTGAAGCTTAGGCAAAACAGCACACAGGGTAATAGTGCAGGTTGGCCCTGGTTTCAGTAGCTACTGACCAACGATGCAGGAGTAGTTGTTGACGTGTCTGCCTTTCTGAGATATTAGGTATTGAACATGAGTTGTGGAATATTTCTGCAACACGTAAATAGGCTAGTAAAGACCTAGATTAAAGTCCATCTCCTTGCTCAACCAGCTTGGTTGCATTTTCCAGCATAATTATTTGTG
>NW_022196912.1:76823545-76830925 GCF_008632895.1 Mastomys coucha | reverse complement strand
CCTTTGCACCCCACCGGGATTTTGTCCCCTGCACGCGGGAAGGCATTGGGATAGGCTATGGTTCCTACTCTCGATCAGGCATGCCCCCATGAAGGCCGCTCCTTGATCGGATATACCAATATGTCTTTATTAAAACAAAAAGGGGGAACTGTTGGGCGCTGTTGGGTGCTGGCCAACACCAGCCACGTAAATTCTGTACATCTGCGCAACACCAGCCACATAGGCATGCTTACTCTGCACACCTGTGTATGCTTGCCTTTCCTGCTGCACCCTCTCCAAATGGGTGACGCAGTGGTCAGCAGACACTGCTGAGCCAATCAGGCATTGACACATCCACACAATAGGGTTTATAAGCCGACTGCTCCAGAGGGCTGGGTCCTTCTCTCTTCAAACTTGGGTGCTCCTAATACAGTGTGGTTGAGAAGAATCCTGCTGTTGTCATCGCTGTTGTCGTCGTCCTTCCTGCTGGCAGGTTGTCGGGACACCTTTTCCCCTCTGGAAACCCTTTATCCTATCCCCCCTTACCCTGATTCTATGAGGGTGCTGTCTCACCCACCTACCTATTCCTGCCTTACTGCCCCCACCACCCTATCATTCCTCTACACTGGGGAATCAAGCCTTCACAAGACCAGGGGCTTCCTCTCCCATTGATGCTAGATGGTCTTTTCAATATTATAAAAGCTAGTACTTAGGGATGAGGCTTCTGAGTGAGAGTCAGCTTGGTGACTCCAAATTTTATGCCCAAAGTATGAGATGTGTTCAGCAATAGAGACATAGCTTCAAACTCTGGGAAGCAAAGGCAATAGTTTATGTTAGTTTTGGATTTTTAGAATTACCCTATAAAACAACTCAAATGGAGGTTTTTCAAGCCTGTTCTTAGGGTTTTGTTAGGGATTCTATAATTATTAGGAGGAGGTATTATCACCCCCAAGTAGTATAACTTCACTGAAGTTATGTATTTATACACACAGAAAGAGAGGAAGAAGGAGAGAGAGAGAGAGAAGGAGAGAGAGAGACAGGGAGAGGGAGAATATATGATTATGATCTTATGATCTTTGGGATGACGTCCATAATAATCACTTGAGTACTGCGTGAAAAACAATTCTTTGCTAGAGCAGAATTTGAGTACTTGGCCAAAAAAAATGTCAACCCCTTCATAAGCTCTATGTGATACTATTTGTTTACCATTTCAGAAAAACTGATAGCACCTAACTTGTTTTGTTACATTGAGATCAATATGAATACCAAACGATTGGAATATCTGTAACAAGAGGATAAATACTCTCAGGTTTTCTGCAAGCCAGATGTCTGTACATGCACTACAGAGCTGGCAGTTTGGGAGACCGCACATTTTTTTTTCTCAATTTAGGAATGGGAAAGTCACATCTACTGACCAGAGTGCACTGTAATACCTCTTATAATAACTACTGCCTTCCAAATCTTCAAATGTTTTGATTGACTGACTTTCAGTGACAAGAGATCTTAAGGAACTAAGAAAAATGAGAGAGAAGATCTTAACTCCCAGAGAAGGAATGCATTTTCTTTTTCCTTTAAATAAGTGAAATAACCATTTTATTAAATTTAATAACATCTTTGGTTCTCGAATTTGTGTTTAAGGGTTGCTTACTTATTAATAAACAAAATTACATAGATTAAAATCTAACAACCACAACATGCATAATGGAAGAAACCTATATCAGCACTCAGAAGTCTCAGAGAGGAAGATCCTGAATAAAAGGGTCAACTTGAGCTACCTAGAGTTTGATGCCAGACTTCTTTACAGTGATATCTTGTCTTAAATTTATCAGCTCCACATGTCCCACCCTCAAAATGTGATGGCCATTGAAACATCAAGACTTAGCTTATTTTAAAATATTGTTCTCATTTTTCAAAGGAAAATATAAATAATGTATGTATAACACAAATATGCATGCAAATGTGAGTGAATCTTTGCAAATTAAATATAATAACTGATTTGAAAAAAGTTATGCCACAGAGGCACAGCTTTAAGAAGTATACTATCTTTTTGTTCACATATAAGGAAAGTAATAGAGGTAATAATTCAAAAACTATAATTTCACAGTTTCTTTAAAGAAACTGAACAGTGAAGACTAGCAGTATCAATGAGTTATTATTCAGTACTTTCCCTGGGAAAATAAAATTATGTGTATTAATTATGCTGTAGTTAAAGGAAGATAGTTTAAGTGCCAGCCATATAGTCACCAGGAATGTATCAAGTGAAGTTGTCACTTCTAATTCTATATATAAATATGCCAATGTCTGGATAGTTAATTACTCTGATAGTTTTTTTGAGGACCAGCTTTGCTGACAGATGTTTTTTGAGTGTGTTGGGAAAATAAAATCACAAACAGTAGTTGTCTAGAGGATGAGAAAGTGATCGCTGATCCCTATAACACAATTTTTCCAAACCTATACCTATAAAGTCTCCATTACATGACACCTACAACATGACTCCATGAATTTGAGCTGAGCAAGGCTCACACCAATTGTTACAACAAAGTGGACAGGGAAAAGCCCACAAGGTCTCAACCTCATACAAAGAACGGCAGGAAATTAAAGAAAACTGAAGACACAAAAAATAATCCTCCCCTAGAAAGAGTCTCCCAAATAGTTATCCAATACCTAATGGTAAGCTCTGAAAACATAGAGGCAAGTAACATTACACAGACTAGAGGCAAGTAACATTACACAGACTGAGCAGGTTATACTTAGGAATATATTTGTATATGCACATATATATGCAAATACAGAAACACACGCAACCACACATATACATACATATTCATATACATATATGAACCTAATAACATACTTGAAAAAAGAGGTCATGAATTTAACAGACATCAAGGAGGATATATAGGAAGGTTTGGAGGGAGGAAAGGGAGGAATGTTGTAATTATAATCTCAAAAGTTCCAAGGGGGGGGGGGAAAGAAACATGTTTTTCACTAAGAATTAAGAAAGCTGGTTTTGCTCTTTCTCTTAATTATAACAATTTATCTTTTTAATTTACAGAGCTATAAACAATTTACTCACACATGAATGCAATGATTATATCTTAAGAAAATGTGTATGGCGATCAGTCTCTTCTTTCAAAGCTGATTTCACAATATCAAATCGCTTATATTTAATCTGCTTGTGAGAGATAAATATCCCTGATATCAAATGCATTTAAGATTCATCAGAAATTCCACAGGATGCTCTTGATGAAAAAGCAAACAGGGTAGAGGATTTATTAAAATAGTTCATGAATGTTTCAAGAGTTCTAACATGGGTTTTAGAAATGCTTGCTAGTACATTGTCAATTTGGTTTCATCCTAAGATCACTATATCTCCTAACAAGTTGTAAGCACATGAATGCTTTAAATGGCTTCATTCACAACACCAAAGTGTTTCAAAAGTAATCTACATGTTTGGTACAATGGAATTTATCATTTGGATCTTCTTATCATTTGCAGTAAATAACTGATGCAGCCTAATTTGAAGACTGTCTTTCACATGTCCACCTGTGGTAGGTGAGAGAAGAACACTAATTTCAGTAAGCATCATTTTCCACTTGCTTTCATTCCATTTAAAAGGATGTTTAAATATACATCTAGGTGAATAGATGATACAGACAACCCACAAACCATTACTAAAAATGCTATTTTATGACATAATTCTGTATCTGCCTTCCTCCTACAATTAAAGAAACAACCTCATTTCTTCCGCACAAAACATTTATAAAGAAATGTCTATACTAAAATATCACCTTTTTTCTTTTAGTTTAGATGTATTGAGATTAAAAACAGTTCTTGAGTTCAAGTGACCAAAATTTCAAAATGTAAACAATGTGGATTGGATATATGGAAGACACATTGAAAGAAACTATATGTGGCCATTTCGATTAGTGAACAAACAATTCGGTAATTTAGTCACTCACATTAATCCCATATTTCTGTAAATTAGGAATGGTAATACCAGCATTACTTGATAGCTGATAATTGATAGATGAAAATCTCTTCAGAATACTTTATTTGGGAAAAGGACACAAACTGACAAATACAAGATTTCAGAATGACATAGACTTTTGGGTTATTGGGATTTTTTTTTTCAATTTTAGTATCAAAAAAGGTGGAAATAACGGAGTAAATGTTAATTTGAGATTTCTCAGTATCCTGAAACTCATTGTTTGATATTCCAGTAAGATATTAATTGTCTAATTTGATCTTTAAATATTTTATTCCAACACATGTGTGTATTGTGTAATATTCAAAACAGATAAAATACCTGAATCAATTTACCTCTGATGAAAACAATCAAAATCCCTTCATTCTGATTTTCTGAAATACTCACAATATTATTATTATGTACAGTTATGCTAATCTAATACAAAAAAGAAATTAGTTTTCTTCTCTATAAATTTGAACCCATTGACCAACACTTTTAACCCCTCCTTCTTATTTTTTCTAGCTTCAAGTTAGACTGCTGAGAATGCTTATGAACTAATGTGTGAAGCACTGCTCAGCTGGAGTCTGCAACATATGCTATAAACTGTTCAAACCCATCCAGTTCTGAACCCAGTAGTCATCATGCAAGAAAATGTTCATTGAATCTTCTAAAAATGATTCATAAGATTGCTTGGATCTCAATAAATCTTCAAATGTGAAATATATAAAGAACCAATCTCAGCAATAAAACATTCAAATATTACCAAACAAGAATAAAACTCAGCATGGATGACTAAGTGCTCAAATTCATCTCTTCCACGGCTTTAAGTAGCTAGGATTAGCATAAAGAGACTTCTCAAAGTACAGGCAACAACAAAACCTCTAATAGCTCATACTTTGTAGTGACTTTCATCTTTGAATCTGGATATTCTTTAATTTTCATAATAGCCTTGGGAGGTAAATATCATTATCCTCATTTCATAGCAGATGAAATTGAGAGATTAGTGAACTGCCCACAGCTACACACTAAGTGAACTGTATGCTGATTTTCGGCAAAGATAGTGGCATAGGAATTATTGCCTTGTTAATGTGGGTATAGCTAGAGAGCTTTTGGTGAAGAAAGAACGCATGATGGTACGAGGCATCTTAAAATCCTGAAGTACAAAAATGAAAACAAATACAAAGTTATAAAGCCCATAGCAGAACATACCTGGTGGTTATTAAAGATAATAAAGACAATATTTATTCAGCTTCCAGTTTTCATTTGGCATATTTCTATGGTTTGTATGAACTAACTGGGGAACCCTTAGTTTCTGAATAGTACAGAACACTGAATCTGACCTTGGCTATATCTATTCTCCTACAATTCACATTTAACTCAGCTGACTGTGTTGTCCTTAGCTTGAAATGCATCTAGACTCTCACTATCTGATTCCTTCTTTTCCTACCAGGATCCCTACAGGATCCTTCCAAGTGCTTTTTCTCCAATCTGCCCTCCTTTCATAACTCATAAACCAGAATATATTTTAAATCATAAAACAAGTGGTGTCCTTACTTTTCCCCATACTTTATAGTGGTTGTCCACCAGAGCTAGAGTATAAATTTTCTCCGAGCTGATCTACGTCAGTGATCTGAATTTATTTCCGAATAGGCCTGCCCCTTACCCAGCCTCACAACCCACCTGACACTTAAGAGTGGCTCAAGGCATTCGTCTCCTTCCTAGGAGTTATCTGTTATTCTTTCATTATCTGGAACCCTCTCTTTCTAATCATTAGTATAATATAGTCCCTATTAGGCTTCAAGTTGTTATTAATATATCCCTAGAATATATAATATGCTAGTATACCTATATACATTCTACATCAGCCTATATTAAGCCTCAGTGTTTCTCCCCACCTAGCTCCCATTTCCCTAGAGCTCACCAGCAGCTGCATATATACCAAATTGTATGCAAAATTTTATCAAGTATATCAATCGTCCCTCTGCTACTTAAAACTGAGCAGAGAATTTGTCTGCTATCTATAGCTATAAAAGGACTTGTTCCATATCAATACCAGATCCTTCACAAAAATAACCTAATTAGTAGATTAATCAATCTACTAATAATCCCAAAAGGTAGACAGATGTTGTAGGATTTCTACATGTGAAGATACAGAGCAGTAGCATTCAAAAACAAAATAACTAATGGACCAGTGAGGTCCATAGTGTAAAACTGAAAGAAATTTTGTGGCATGTGGTTTCAGGGCGCACACACCTACCACTGCCACACAAGCATGTATTTCCCTGAAGTTCTCTAACAGGACCTGAGTTACAAGGCAGCAGTAGTAACTATGTCCACTGGCTTTCCACTATTCTTTTTAGGTATGCTATTTAAAAGATGCCATTTGCCTACTTACAATTTCCATTAAGTGGCCGTGGCATCACAGAAATCAAGGGCAGTGAGGTGGGAGTGGATGGGCGGGTAATGGAACATCCTCATAGAAGCAGGGGGAGGAAGGATGTGATAAGGGTCTTTCTGGGAGAGAGGGAATCCAGGAAAGGGAATAACATTTGAAATGTAAATAAAGAAAATATCCAATTTTTTTTAAAAAAGAAATACACACATGATAGAGAGAGAGAAACAGAGAGAGACCGAGAGAGACAGAGGGGGGGGCTAAAATACCCACTTCATCACAAGTTAAACACTGGACAACCCCAAAACAAAAGCCATAGTAGTTCTGCAAGTACAGATGGTGACAACACATGAATTCATGAGTTTTTGTTGGTTGTTTTTTTTTTCTTGCTTGCTTTTATTGTAGTTTTATGTTATAGACTCTTTTTTTTCAAACTTGGAAATGCTGAAAGTCCTTTAGCTCTGTGCTAAGATGTTTCTTTTGTTATTGTTATATGTTCTCTCTATATGATGTCATGAATTTGTGTCTTCAAATACTGCTGGTAATTTTAGACTTGAATTTCTTACTTGGAACCCTTCCCAGAAAACAAGACTCATATCCAATAGCTCCAGAAGATTTATTTATACCTTACATATTTATAATACTAGAAATATTACAGAATGCTTTGATTGTGTAAACCTGCTACCTTAAGACAAAATGTGAGAAGGATTATATCAACTAATATATCATAATTTTTCATTTTAACATTTCATGTACTAATAGAATATATTAAAAATATGTAAATAATTCATAAAACCATTAATTTTGTGTCCCTCAAAATTCACATGTTGTAGTCTAGGAACTAGATACAGTATGATCACAAAAAGGGAATAATTTCACAGAAAACTTAATTTAAAAGAAGTTACATCTGGGCAGTGGTGGCACATGCCTCCAACACTTGGGAGGCACAGACAGGCAGATTTCTGAATTTGAGGCCAGCCTGGTCTACAGAATGAGTTCCAGGACAGCCAGGGATACAGAGAAACCCTGTCTAGAAAAC
>NW_022196912.1:76755686-76823535 GCF_008632895.1 Mastomys coucha | reverse complement strand
AAAAAAAAAAAAAGAAGTTACTACCATGGGTGACAACTGTCTTTATTCAAAAAGGACATTCATTTCAAATGATCTCTTCTCGCACAGCTTAAGGGGTGTTAACTATAGTAAATGGGTGCATCTATGAAGAGCAGCCAGCCAATGCAGTATGCTTTACTTGATTCCATTTGTGGCTAAACTGCACTGTTTCAAATAAAGGATTTGAGCAGCTCTGTGCTCAAGAGGACTGAATTCAGTTTCCAGTGCCCATATCAGCTCACAATTGTCAATAATCGATAATCTCAGCTTCAAGGCATCTTGGACTTTCTTCTGGCTTCCATTGGTGCCTGTGCATGCCCACATCCCACATATACGTATACACACATGCACACACACACACACACACACACACACACACACACACAAAACAAGGGGAGAAGGAAGGAGTGAGAAAGAGAAAGAAAGAGGGAGACGCAGAGGAGAAATAAATGATCATATAGCAGAAATCTTAAGTGGTATACTTTGATACTTAGCTATCTCTTTTTATTCTTTGTAATGGAGTGCTGTAGTATCACATTCATAGATTCTTAGATACCTGTAAGGAAAGACTGAATTCATCATAGAACAACTCCACTTGCACTCTCATTTCAAGTTTGTTCTATATATGTATACACCCAATTTTAATCTTGTTCTGTTTGTCTTTTGTATTATAGCTGATATTATTTATAGCCCTTTTCTATGCACAGAAATCAGAGATGCACAGAGAGCAACTCAGAAGGGCAGCTTGAGGATATTCTGCTTATAAATTTCAGCATTTGCCTCAGACAACTCCAGAATTAGAAGCTGCCATCTCGGGGCAGCGAAATGACTGTGTTATTGTGGCATAATCTGAACACTCATTAAAAGTTTCCACTAGGAAGCTCAAATTGGTTGTGGTTGTTGGGCATTCAGCAGAGTGCTGTGATTGCAAATAATTTGCACAATTTGATCCTTCTCATGAGCAGAAGACAGAATATATTCATTTTCTTTAAGACACTGCTATAAATAACCCTCTTCTAATGTCATATTAATTTCTGTTTCTTGTATATAAAAAAGGGACAAAGAGAAAAATCAATATAATTTGTAGATATATTGAATTTTAATAAAGTCAGTAACATATTTTTAGCCTTTGCATACAAAATTGTACCATTTTCCCTCTCCTCTTTCTCTCTTCTCTCTTTTCCTCTCTCCTCTCCTCCCTCTCCTCTCTTTCCCTCTCCTCTCTTCCCTTCTCCTCTCTTCCCCTCTCCTTTCCTCCCCTCTCCTCCTGTCTCCTCCTCTCTATTGCATTGCCTTCTATTGCCTTCCATGCCTTCTATTGTCCTCTCCTCTCTCTTACCTCAGAGATATTACTTTCACATATAACAACAGAAGTGAACCTGTTGATTAAGAATTTGAAGATGATATTCTAATATGTAGCTCAA
Organism: Mastomys coucha; assembly: GCF_008632895.1. Taxonomy (NCBI): domain Eukaryota; kingdom Metazoa; phylum Chordata; class Mammalia; order Rodentia; family Muridae; genus Mastomys; species Mastomys coucha. The sequence continues at coordinate 76,822,093 of NW_022196912.1, read as the reverse complement.
TATATGTGGATAATAATGTACTTTAACTATATCATGAACAGATTATAATAAATATGTCCCTTTATATTTTGACAATCCGTATAAATATGTATAAATTTGTTATTTAAGATCTGGTTACAAAGGTGATTTCACAAACTAAACTACAGTTACTAATATTCAAATTTTATGCATATTTACACATCGTCTTACAATAAAATTTTTTCTAACTACCTTGCCAAGGAAGAATAAATGTAAATTCCCTTTCAACGCGATTGCCACTGGGTTCCAGATTAACTGCTAATAAATTTGGTTTGCTCATCACTTATATTGACATTGAGCATTCCTCTCTTTTCCTCAAGTTTGTTGATTATGGTATTATTAAATTTTGAGAAACAAAATGTAATTTTCCTCAAGCTTTGACATAAGTTGTTATTCTTTTGTAACACAATTTTTATTGACTCTTTGTGAATTTCATCATATACCCTAATCACACTCATTTCCCAGTCCTGCCATATCTGCCCTCCACCCTTGTAATCTCCCACTGAAATGAAAATTATAAAATAAAATAAAATAAATAAAAACAAAACTCACCAACAACTTTGTACAATGAATTGCTTCTCTGTCAACTGCACCCTTTTTCATACCGATCACAGCTGTCATCACAGTCACATCTCCAGTTCCTCTGTGCATGTACCATTTTGCTCATTATCTTTCCTGCCTCTCTATCACCTGTTCATTGTAGCACTGGCATTGTAAATGGTAGTGTGTCACACAGTACACCCTTTTGAACAGCTTTTGTTGTGAGTTACTGGTCTGGTACAAGACCTCTGGCTTCTTCCACACTATCAATAATGGATCCTTACTAGGATTCCTCTTGAATATCCTGCTGTTGCTCTGTGTCAAGGAGATCCTACAGCTTTGGTCCTTCAGGACCTGCCCCTGCTACAGCACTTCATATTGGGGTAAACATTGGGCTAGGCTGAATCTAGACCCTCTGGGTGGACTGAGCTTGTGTGGTAGCTGAGTTGATCAGCCTGCCAGCTCTCTGGCATCTGGGACAGCACCTGGGCCTGCATCACAGGCCCACAGACCAAGACATGACCTTCAGGGGCAGTACTGGCCAGACATTGCCATGGCTTCAAATGGCAGTGCATATCTCTCACATCAGGCTATTCTTCACTTCCTTTGCATCCTCAGTTCTGCCTCTCTTAATAGGACACAAACCACTCAACTTTTATTTCCTTCCTTTCTCTCCATGATATACTTGCTCAAAGTAGTGTCCTCCACCCACACCACAAGAGGTAGGCAGGCACCTGTCTGTCTTCTGGCTGCCTGCTGCATGACTGTGGGGGGGGCCTCTGGTTAGACCATTGCCCCTTTTATGAAATGCCTAATCAATCACTGCATTCTTTTGTAGCTGATTTCAAATTTCACTATTGTTATATTTGCTGTGAATGAGAGTGTCAGAGGTACAATGAATTGTACTGAAACCCTCTTGCTTGTTCTCCATCTCAGCTGCATATCACACTGAGCAAATATACCTTCGAATACCCTTTTCACTTCACTTCATTTGTAAATGCCAAAATGCAAACAGAAAACATTCTTGGAGTCAGATTTTTAGGTAGTTTGATAACATTTGCCTTTGAGTTTTACAAATATAAACTATATCTGATTTTATTTTAGTGTATTAACAATGAAAAGTTCAATATTTCTGATTTTATTTTAATCCTTACCGATAAAAATTTTCTTAAATTATTTTATCACATTTTAAACTATATCACCATTATTCATTAAGTAATCTGTACTTGCCAAGTAGTATTATATACTACATTGGTATGCTTATGCTTATCTTTTATAACTTTTTTAATCACATTAAATATTTGCTGATTTACAACAAAATTTAAATGCATGTATTTTCAATTACATCTTAAGATTTGACAAGGCAAACATTAGATTATTTTCCTATTTCTCATAATATTCATGTTTTAATGTGTTTTTTTTCTTAATGTAGTTGAAAATTATTTCATGAGTTTTCAACTAGAAGTAGAATTATTGTATTTAGGGAAGGACAGACTGAATCTTATAATACAAAAGAACTAGGACAAGTGACATCTGTAAAATCCTACTCACAACACTTACAAATGTCATTTATTTTGTTGAATGTTACCTATTAAGTAATCTTTAAAATTAGTCACAGTTAATTTGACGAATAATCTACTAAATTATTCTTATCCACAATAATGAGGTAGAATGATAAATTCTCATTATTTGAATATTTATATGGACTTGGGAAATTTGGGTTGATAAAATAGTCTGCATGATTCTTAATTTCTTATGTCCAATTTTCTGAATACTTCATATCCAGTTATAAGCATTGATAGCAACTTTAATTACAGCATCTTGTTAGACTCTATTGTCAATAATAACTACTATACTTACATATTACAATAGAATGATTCCTCACTAATCAAACTGCTCATTAAGCTTGTATATGACCTTCAGAACTACACTACTAAAAATACAGAATGTACATTTAGAATGTTGCCTCAAATCACTCCATTAAATTTATTCTTATTTTCTATTATTTTGTGAATATGTGTTTGTGTGGGTGTGCATGTGCACATGCACATGTGTGTACATTTGTGTGGAGGCAGAAGTCAACAGCAGTTATTCTTCCTCATTATACATGATACATCATTGTAACTGGAGCACCAAGATTTGCATAGAGTATTTGGCCAGCAAGTCTGTGATTTACTAGACTGGTAATACAGACGAATCCATCATACCTAGATTTTTACATATTGTTTTAGGGGATCAAATACAGCCCCTCACACTGTGAACATGCTCTTCACTAACCACCTCCCCAGTAATATTCTAGGTACTATTGTATTAATTTATCTTTTTTATTTCTTAATATGTTTTATTGTTTTATTCAGATAGTAAGACTAATGTTCCTAATGCGTGCTCCTTTATATTTTCCTTATGCTGATTTCCTGGCCATTAAGTAAAAGCATCATAAATTCAACAAGCAGTTTATTGCCACTGTTCTGATGAAATGGTGAGAGACCAAAATTTTAATTCTCATGAATTTTAACATATTCAAAGTACATTATTTAACTTAAGACTAAAAAACTGTGCCTTAACTTTATTAAAAATGATAGCCACGGTTCCTCTGGAAATTGGACATAGTTCTACCAGAGGACCCAGCTATATCACTCCTGGGTATATACCCAAAAGATACTGTAACATGTAATAAGGACACATGCTCCACCATGTTCATAGCAGCCTTATTTACAATAGGCAGAACCTGGAAACAACCCAGATGTCCCTCAACAGAGGAGTGGATACAGAAATTGTAGTACATCTACACAATGGAGTACTACTCAGCTATTAAAAACAATAAATTTATGAAATTCTTAGGGAAATGGATGGATCTGGAGAATATTATCCTGAGATAACCCAATCACAAAAGAACAAACACAGTATGCACTCTCTGATAAGTGGTTATTCTTAGAAAAGTTTGGAATACAGGAAGAACAAGCCACAAACCACAAGAATCTCAAGAAGAAGAAAGACCAAAAGGTGGACATTTCATTCCTTCCTAAAAGGGGGAGCCAAATACCCATGGAAGGAGTTGCAGAGATTAACTATGGATCAGAGACTGAAGGAAGGGCAAGCCAGCCTAAATATAGCTATCTCCTGAGAGGCTCTGACAGTACCTGACTAATACAGATGTAGAGGCTCACAGCCATCCATTGAACTGAGTACAGGGTCCCCAATGAAGGAGTTAGAGAAAGGACCAATGGAGCTGAGGGGTTTGCAGCCCCTTAGGACAAACAACAATATGAACTAACTAGTACCCTCGGAGCTCCCAGGGTCTCAACCACCAACCAAGGACTGCACATGGAGGGGTCTGATTGTTCTGGCAGCATGTGTATAGTAGAGGACTGCAAATTCGATCATCAATAGGAGGAGAGGACCTCAGCCCTGTGAAGGTTCTGTGCCCCAGTATAGGGGAATGCCAGGCCAATAAGTGGGAGAAGGTGGGGTGGCAGGCATGGGGAGGGGGAAGGAAACAGGGGTTTGTTTTTGTTGTTTTTGTTTGTTTCTTTGTTTTTTGGAGGAGAAACTGGGAAAGGAGAAATTTACATGTAAATAAAGAAAATATCTAATAAAATAAATAAAGAAAGAAAAAATAAAAATAAATATATCCACATTTTGTGCAATTCTCAGGCAGTAATTTTACTTTTGATACTTTACTACTGGCAATTAAACATACATTATGTGAAAATGTAGATTCTAATAAGGGGTTTGTCAGTATGGAGACAAGAAAAACAAACTGTAAAATAAACATACAATAGCTCTTAAAAATGATAGCCACATCAGTTTAATTACATATGTGATACTACCCACTTAATTTATTAAAAATTGTAATAAACATAATAATAAACTAGTGCTCCAAACTGAAGCTGTTCACAGGGAAGACATTCTAAGAAGACACAAGAGACTAGTTTGCAATACAAAGTACAGATTCCTTCTAGAGATGGAGAAATAAAAGGACAAATCTAGTCACTAAAAGACAATTCACTGTACACATTTTATTTACAATTTTGTACACTGTCTTAATATGGATGTGGCTGCTTTTCTACTTGAGCCATTATAACCAAAGCAAAATAACCTAAGTAAAACAAAGTGTTAAAGTACAGCATAAAAATACAAAAGCAGACATATTAATTCTAGTTAGGAATGTAATTATGGTTTTACATTTTTACAGTCCACAACTATGTTTAGGGACTGTAGATCACTGATTTGAATGAAATGCATAAATTTGTAGCAAAATTTTGTAGTTACAGAAAAAAAAATTTACCAAAGAATGCACAAATTTCATGTTTATACATTCTTTCTGAATCCTTCACCAATGTTACATGCGGAAAAAAACAAAAGCAAAACAATGAAAAACTGAAATCAGAATCACTAATATTATCAAGGAGGGAAGCACATACATTAAGTGTAGCAGCCATCAGCCAGAGGACAGCAAGGACGATGCTGTGAAAGGAGACAGAAGGCTGTTTCTCAGACTCTCACACCAGCGAAATCTGCTCTTGCATGGAGTGGAACAAAGCCAGATCTTTTCCGGCTAAGGTCATAGAAATGCAAGTTCTTTTTTGAATACTGTGGAAAGGCAAATGTGTATATCATGGTAATTCTAGCTGGCTGTTACAGAGCTGCTTAGGAACACATCTGCAGGTTCTGGGGTGTGATATACTATAATGCTTTGGTTGGCATAGTAGACACACTAGCAAAATTTGGGGGTTGGAGAGGAAAATGAACACAGAAGTATAAGACAAAGGCGAATGAGACTTTGCCTTCTTATATCTTAGCAACACTTGGATGGAATCAACTTCAGTGCCATCCACTCTGTTTTGATGAGGCGTTGGTTCAGCTTCCAATCTCAATTGCATAATGCAGTCTCCTGTGAGAATACTCAGAAGGTATCTTCTTAAACAACAAATCTATTTTTAGTGGTGGAGTCGCCCTTTGTAGCTGTGTCTGCGTGGGGCTGATAACCAATCACTGTCTTCAGAGGAAGCCCTAACCTTTCCTTGTATACCTTCCCTATGTGTGTGGCTGCATCTCTGTTTTCACACTCAGTAGTCCATATTGCTATCTTATCACCTTTAGTTCTAACATTAACAACAGCCCCATACATATCATCGTTGTAGTCATCAAAAGATTCTCCCATAAGGCACAGCAGTGTCTCTAGCCAAAAGCCATCAAGGTCACTTCATCTCTGCTGCTTGTTCAACGTAATTAGCCATCGTCCTCCTTGTTTGTTTTTCTCATCTTTCCACATGGGCTCAATACCATCCTTCAAAAGTGCGTAGTCACAGCTAGGCATTAAATTACTAGACAACTGGATATGGCTGTATAGAACCCAAAAGTCATCAACAGTATTAAACTTAGAGATCAATCAAAGGTTTGATTGCCAAGTTTTGCTTTTATCATTTTAAAAAAAACAGAGTACGTACCTATTCTGTAGAAGGTGTTTAATGTAATGCTCTGGATTAGCAACCTCCTGATTAGACTCTGTTTTTTCATCTTCTGCAGGAGGGGATTAGTGGTAGAGGTGGATTCTGGTTCCACAGTTGCCAACCGTATTAATTTATCTTTACTTCCAAAGATTTTACTTTTCTGAAAATTACCAGTATTTACATATCATGCCTCCTGCTATTTCAAATGTGTTTGTCATTATTATCTGGACTACTGCTTTGATTTTGATGCTATCTGAGAGGTGTTATCTATCCAATCCCTTCGAGAACTTAATGGCCCCAAAATATCTGGATCAAATATGGCCTCACTTCTGATCTTGAACTTATAGTCATTGTTCATATCCCACTGGTCACCCAAAATAGGCATGATGTAACCTGAATTCATTTCCTTCCTGAGAAACCAAATCCTTCTTCCAGTTTCACTTACTGGTCAAAGTCAAAATATAAACCCATAATATCACTTCCAATAAATTCATTCCTCCTTGTCTCTACCTCATTAGTTAGAGGAGCTTTATATTGTGACTCCTTCACAAGTTACTTAAAATGTACAAATTTAGTGTTCTTCCTGAGGGAGGCTAGAGAATATAAAATAACTATCCCAATACCTTAGGAACTTGGTGAAAATTCAAGCTTACTTTTGATTGATTGAGTGTGTGTGTGTGTGTGTGTGTGTGTCTAGTTTGGACTATTACTCTTCCAAAATTTTTATCAGGTTTACTTATGCACTTGTCTCTCATTCTGTGGCATAGAAGCAAAGGAAAGATTTTCCTATGTTTTCAGAATGTGCTCAGTTCTTCCTTCAATTCACTACAGATAAGAACAGGATAGATTTCCCTTAATGCTATGCTAAGCTAGTCTAGACTGCAAGCTACTTAAAAGCTTGCTAGAATTGGTGCTTACAGAAGTGTGATACCTCTGGGAAACAGAACCCAAGAACAGTATCCAGGGAGTTTTGTGTGAATCTGCACAGTAGATGGTTCACTAAGCAAATTCACTTACCACCAAGCTAAATACCTGAGTTAGATCCCTGAATCCACACAGTGGAAGAAGGGAGTTGACTCTGGGAAAATTGTCCTCTGATCCTACATGTGCATGCCATAGTACTCAGGCACATGCATGCATCCACAATAGTGCCTGGGTTTGGTGACTGTATATGGGAAGAATCCCCAGGTGGGGCAATCTCTGGATGGTCTTTTCTTCAGTGTCTGCTCCACACTTCATCTCTGTAACCCCTTCCATGGGTATTTATTGTGGATGCCAAAAAGTGCTTGCTGATAGAAGTCTGATATAGCTGTCTCCTGAGTGGCTCTACCAGTGCCTGACAAATACAGAGGTGGATGCTCTCAACCAACTATTGGACAGCACAGAATCTCCAATGAAGAGCTAGAGAAAGGAACTAAGGAGCTGAACGGGTTTGCAGCCCCATAGGAGGAACAACAATATGAACCAACCTGTACACTCCAGAGCTCCCAGGGACTAAACCACTAACTGAAGAGTACACATGATGGGACTAATGGTTCCAACTGCATATGTAGCAGAGGATGGCTTTGACGGGGATGAAGAGAGGAAAGGTAGAAAGAATACAGGAAAAGAAAGAAGGAATGACCATGTCTGGCAGAAAACCATGTAGGCTGCCTACAGACCTCCTCACTCCTCCTCTCCATATATTTGTGTATGTTATCCCACACTCAATCCCTCAGTCTCATGTCCTTAGCACTGCAATAGATCACCAGCTGCATCCTCCCTTCCCCCCATGCCCATATCGCCTGTGGATCCCAAAGACCATTTCCTCTTAACTTCCATGCCAGCTAACAACTGTATTCAAGCAGGCACCCCTTATACAACCAAAGAGAATATTTGCCAGAAAAACTAGTAAGCTTCCTTCAGGCTTTATCTTCTCCATCTCTTTACTCAGACCCAGTCCCTTTTATTACAAGAATATACCAACTGCAGCCTGCCTTCCTTATTACCCTAATCTTCTGGGCATCCCACATAACATCCCCTCTTGACTTCTCTCGCCCAAATGGTCTCTGAATCCAAGCCTCCAACATAGGCAAGCATTCCCTGTGGACACACCAAGCAATCAGGCTAGTAAAAGATACAACATGTAGCTATCATACTCTTTGAAAATCCAGAGAGAAAATAGAAACCAAGGAACAAACCACTAATCTAGCAAAAACAAACTCAGAAATCAGAACCTAAACCAATAATCACCCCCAACTCAGATGCCGAGATGCCAGTTTAAGAACACAAACCGTAACAGCCAGGGAAACATGTGTTCATTAGAGCCCATTTACCCTACCACAGGCAGCCACACATATTCCAATATAACTGAAGCACAAGAAACAGATCTTAAAGCCAAGTCTATGAAGATAATAGATGACTTTAAAGAGAAAATGAATAAGTAGCTTAAAGAAACTTAGATAAATACAAATAAACAATTGGAGGAAATTAATAAGTACCAAGTGGAATGGAATTGTCCTAGAACTGAAAATGGAAACAGAAGCAATAAAGAAAACACACAAATAAAAGGAATGTGAGGAATGAAAAATTTAGGAATTAAAAAAGAAATAAAGAGCCAGCTTCAGTAACAGAATAGAAGAAAATGAAAAGAATCTCAGCCATTGAACAGACAATAGAAGAAATCGATACACTGGTCAAAAAAAAAAAAAAAACCATTAAATCTAAAAAAATTCCTGACATGAAATCTGGGACACTATGCAAGACAAACAAACAAAAATAAGAATAATAAAAGAATAGAAGAAGAAAAATTCCATATCAAAAGTCCAGAAAATATTTTCAACAAAATCCTAGAAGAAAAAATTTGTACCTAAAGAAGGAGATACCTATAAGGGTACAAGAAGTATATAAAACACCAGAGATTGGACCAGAAAAAACCCTATGTATAAAATAATAAAAGACTGTACATATGAACAAATAAGGAGTATTAAAAGCTGCAAGGAGAAATGAACAAGGAACATAAAATACAGAGTGATTAGAATGAAACCTGTCTTCTCAACTGAGACTCTCAAAGCCAGAAGGACTTTGACAGATGTAATGCAGACGCTAAGAGACCATAGATGCCAGCCTAGATTACTATACCCAACAAAAGTTTTAATCACCATGGATGGAAAATAATAAGATATTCCATGATAAAGTCAAATTTAAACAATGTTTACCTACAAATTCATCCCTACTGAAAGTACAAGATGGCATAAAAATGTGAACCAAGACCAGGGGAAAAAAAAACTAACATCAGCAAAACCAGAGAAAGGAAAGGAAACATGTACATATACATACCATTACCACCACTACCACCACCACCACCAACAACAACAACACTAACAACAACAAAATAACAAGAATCAACAATCATTGGTCAATGATAGCCCTCAATATCAGTGGTTTTAATTCCCCAATAAAAAGCTTCAGACTAACAGAATGGATGCAAAAACAGGATCCATTTTTCTGCTTCATTGAAGAAGAACATCTCAACATTAATGGTAGATATTACCCTCAGGGTAAATGACTGGAAAAATATATTCCAAGCAAGTGGATCCAAGAAGCAAGCTGGTGTTGCCAATCTAATATCTAACAAATTAGATTTCAAATCTAAACTTATCAAAAGAGATGGGGAAGGACATTACATACAAAGAAGAAAAAAACAACAAAGATTGCATTTCAATTCTTAGCATCTATGCCCCAAATGCAAGGGTAAACACGTTTGTAAACAATTCACTAATAGAGTATGAATTACATATTGATCCTCACACATTCATAGTGGGCGACTTCAATACCCTAATTTCACCATGAACAAGTTATCCAGGCAAATTCCAAACAAAGAAATACTGGTACTAACAGACATTGTAAGCTAAATGGACCTAACATATGTTACAGAACATTTCATCCAAACACAAAAGAATATACATTCTTTTCTGTGCATCATGAAATTTTCCCCTGAGAAAAAGCAAGTCTCAAAAGATAGAAGACAATTGAAATAACTCTCTGCATGCCACCAGATCCCCATGAATTAAAACTGGACTTCAACAACAATGAAAAACTTACTAACACATGAAACTGAGCAGCTTTCTACTGAATGTAAAATGAGTCAAGACAGAAATGAAAGTAAAAAAGAAATATTTCTAGAATTGAATGATAATGAATGCAGAGCATACTCAAACTTAAGAAGGCCCAGTGAAACTGGCAGTAAGAATAAAATTCATAGCACTAGGTTCCTGCACTAAAAAATAAGGAAGGATTGCATATTAGGAACTTGCCAGAATACTTGAAAGTTCTAGGACAACAACAACAACAACAACAACAAAAACAACAAAATAATCATTTCATTAAAGAGGAGTAGATGGCAATAAAAAAAATCAAACTAGAGGATAAAATCACAAACATAGAAACAAAGAGCTGCTTTTTAAGAATATCAACAAGATAGACAAACACTTATCCAAACTAATTAAAACACAGGAGCAGAATATCCTCATTAACAAAACAAGAAACAATAAGGGGCAGCAACAGACACCAAGAAAATACTGAAGAACATAAGGGTATGCTTTAAAAACCTGTATCCTCCAGAATTGGAAAATCTAAAAGAAATAAACAATTTACTCCTAGGTATGACTTACTACAGGTAAATCAAGATCAGATGAACACTTTACACAAATCAATCACTTCTAGTGAAATTGCAGCAGTCACTCAACGTGTCCCAATCAATGAAAATCACTGGGCCAGATGGATTTAGCAAAGAAACCTAGCAGACTTCCAAACAAGAGACATTGCCACTACTCCTCAAATTATTATGCAGGAGGAACACTGACCATTTCTTTTGATGAACTCATGTTTACCATAATAGTGAAAACACAGAAAAACTCAACAAACAAAGATAAGCACTGATCAATTTTCCTTATGTACATAGTTTCAAAAATATTCAATAAAATACTTTTAAATAAACTCTAAAAAGATATCACTAACATCATTGCAGAGAAGTAGGTTTCACCCCACAGAAGCAGGTATGGATCAATATATAAAAATCATCAAATGTAGTCCAGCATATAAACAAACAAACAAACAAACAAAAAACAAGCAAACAAACTTTCAGTATCATCTCCATTGATGTAGAACATACTTTTGACAAAATCCAACACCCTTTTATGATAAAGATCCTAGAGAGATTACGGACACAAGAGCATATCCAAATATAATACAGGTAATTTACAGCAAACATATAACCAGTATCAAATTAAATGAAGAGCAACTCTAAGCAATTGTACTAAAATCAGGAACAACACAAGCTTGCGCACATCATATAGTACTTAAATATTTAGCTAGAGAAACACAACTGAAGGAGATCAAGATGATACAAATTGGAAAGGAAGAAGTCAAAGTGTTGTTATTTGCAAATGATATGATATATATATTATTATTTTATTTTATTTTATTATTATATTCATTTATTATTTATTTTTAGGGATATATATATACGTATATATATATATTCCTAAAATTTTCACCAGAGAATTCCTGTAGCTGATCCACATTTTCAGGAGTGGAGTCTAAACTAACTCCAAAACAACAGTAGTCCTTGCATATACAAAAGCCAAATGGACTGAGTACCAAATAAAGTAACCAACACCTTTCTTAATGGCCTCAAATAATGTAAGGAACCATGGGTAACCCTAACAAAGGAAGAGAAAGATTTAAATGATAAAAATTTCAAGTTTAAATTTAAAGAAAGAAATTGAAGAGGATATGAGATGATGGAAAGGTCTCTGATGCTCATCGATCAGTATGGTTAACATAGTAAAAATGCTTATCATATCAAAAGTAATCTGCAGATACAATGAAATTCACATAAAAGTCCAACACAATTCTTTACCAACCTTGGAAGGACAGTTCCCAACTTCCTTTGAAAAATAAACAAACGAACAAAATACAGGATAGCTAAACCAACTCTGAACAATCAAAGAACTGCTAGAGATATCACCATCCCAGATTTAGTTGTGTACAGAGCTGTAATAGTACAGATTTATGGCATTGGCATAAAAACAGACCCATTGATCAATGGAATTGAACTGAATATCCAGACTTAAACACACACACACACACACAAACACACACACACACACAAGCAATTCTACTAAAATCAGGAACAAGACAAACTTATGCCTTCACCTTTATGTTCTAGTCTCTTTGGTGTCTGTAGGTACTCTGCAGGCTACTGAAGGAGAAATGTCATCACTAATACAACCATAAAATCTTTAGTCTGCAATGTGTCCTACCTACAAAATAAGTTAGGGCAATAGTGGCACAGAACTTGTGGGAGGAAACAATTAATGTTTGATTTGTCTTAAAGTATACTCCACAACAAAAAAAAACCTATACCCAACAATGCTAAGATAACTAAGAACCAGAGACTAGATTGTCCAGATACCTAAAATAAAACGATTTATAACTGATCTAAAAAATGAATAAAATTATTTCTAATGACAGTCTGATATATTAAAAGACCAGTGCCTTATTCAGCCATGATCAGAGGTTTCTGCTAGCAAAAACAAATGCAGAGAACCAAAGTCAAACAATATGTGGATAGGGTTTAAATTGGAGGTCTCCATTAAATCCCTTTTCTCAGATGCAGGGGGTCCTGCAGAAGAGGAGTCAGAAAGACTGTAAGAGTCAGAGGAGAAAATATGACAATATAAAAAGGCATCTCACCTTATTCCTTCATGTCTTTCCTTATGCTATGCCATTCCAAGATTACAAATTCCCATTATATGCTCCCTAGTTAGGAATAAGGTGAGATGCTTTTTTATATTGTCATATTTTCTGAAGAATTTGGGAAGAATGGGGCTGGAGAGATGACTTAGCAGTTAAGAGCACTTGCTCCTTTTCCTTATAGAGGACCTAGGTTCAGTGCCCAGTATCCATTCAGTGCTCACAGCTGCCTGTAACTGCAGTTCCAGGGGACCTGATGACTTCTAGCTTCTGAGGGCCACACATGCACCCATACCCATTAAACAATTTTGAAGGAATGTATATTACTTTCATTTTAAAACAAAATAAAATCTGAAAGTAGAATATTATATTATCTAACAACCTATGAGAGAATTCTTTACTAATATATAAGAGAAAGGTACAGCAAATTATTTATTAAAATTTTTTGATTGAATTATTATATACTAATCAAAAGGCATCATATGGTTAACTCATTACTTTGTCCTTTGTAAGCACACTGTTAAATTGCCATAAATAACATAATTATAACTTGTTAATTACATGTTTGTTTTGCATTCATTTTTTATTTTGTGGGAGAGTTTATTGCTACATAACCCAGCTTAGCCTTGGTCTTGCAGGACTCTTACCTTGGCCTCTTGAATGCTATGTCTATAGACTTGTGTCTCTATGCCTGTCCCATTTCATTTTTTTTTTTTTTTTTTTTTTTTTTGGTATTTTTGAGACAGGGTTTCTCTGTGTAGCCTTGGCTGTCCTGGAACTCACTCTGTAGACCAGGCTGGCCTCGAACTCAGAAATCCGCCTGCCTCTGCCTCCCAAGTGCTGGGATTAAAGGCGTGCGCCACCACCGCCCGGCTCCCCATTTCATTTTTAATAAAAATGTTACTTTTTAAACTTTAAAAAAAGAGTCAGAGGAGAGGGAGGACACATTAAAACATGGCCCTCTGAGTCAACTAAGTAAGGCACACAGAAACTCACAGAGACTAAAGCAGGAAGCACAGGACTTCCCTGGGTCTACACTAAGTCTTCTTCATATATATTATAGATTTTTAGCTTCATATTTTTTGGTACTCCAGACTATGAGAATGAATGGGTCTCTGACTATTTTGTCTGGTCTTAGTACTCTTTACCTCCTCTTGGTTTGCCATGTCTAACTTCAATTTAAAGTTTTTGCTTCACCTTATTATATTTTATTTTGCCACATCTGGTTATCATCTCTTAGAATCCTGTTCTTTACTAATGAGATACAGAAAGGGAATGGATATGGAGGGGGAGGAATTGGGAGAAGTAGAGAAACCATAATCAGCATATACTGTATGAGAAAGAAGGAATCTCAATAATAGATTTCCAGTGTGGTTACATGAATAAATCTCCTTTTTGTGCTTTGGGTCCTCAGGTAATACTATCTCCAGCTTTCTGAAGAACCATCAGACTGATTTCCAGAGTGTTTGTATCAGCTTGCAATCCTACCAGCAATGGAGGAGTGTTACTCTTTCTCCACATGCTTGCCAGCATCTGCTGTCACTTGAGTTTTTGATCTTAACCATTCTGACTGGTGTAAGGTAGAATCTCAGGGTCATTTTGATTTGCATTTCCCTGATGACTAAGGTTATTGAGCATTTCTTTAGGTGCTACTCTCCCATTGGAGATTCCTCAATTGAGAATTCTTTGTTTAGCTTTGTACCCCATTTTAAATAGGGTTGTTTGGTTCTCTGGAGTCTAACTTCTTGAATTTCTTGTATATTTTGGCTATTAGCTCTCTATCAGATGTAGGTTTAGTAAAGATTTTTTCCCAATTTGTTTTTTGCCATTTTGTCCTATTGACAGTATCCTTTGCCTTGCAGAAGCTTTTCAGTTTTATGAGATTCCACTTGTCTATAGTTAATCTTAGAGCCTGAGCCATTGGTCCTCTGTGCAGGAAATTTCCCCTATGCCAATGTGTTCAAGACTTTTTCCCACTTTCTCTTCTATGTGAAGGTCTTTGACAAACAAACAACCCCCCCTAAAAAAAAAAAAAAGGAAAACAACTTTGAAGTGATTGAAAGAACTTATGCTAGAGTGTTCAATGAGTAGTTCTTCAAACAAAGATGATTACAATGTTCTGTTCAGGTGGAAGTGTAGACAACCGTCAACTGAAGTGTGGAAAATGGTTTTAGAAACAATTGCACTGTTACAGGAAAGGAAGATGGGCATCAGATGTAGGATGCCAGTTGGCTGTAGGAAGAAGAGGGGAGATAGTTTCAGAAAACTATGCACTAGGGACAGTGTATAAGGGAAGGAAAACAATTTGATGGACCACCCATCAGTTTTATAGATATAAAACTGGTAAAAGCACATGAATATATCTGCTCTATTCTCCTTTGCTGGCTTCTTCTGGGGAAAGGCAAAGATAGATGGTCCAGTTTTGTTTGCTCCCTAAACTTGTATGGGATGTGCAAAAAATAAAATAAATCCTAGGACTTCAAAATTAAGAAAGATGAGGAGAGGGATGGGGAGGAAATGAATGAGAGAAAATAAGTAATTTATAACATTTGAAATCAGCTTGCATTCACAGTATTTAAATCTCTATATTTAAATATAAATATTTAAATGTCTATTTAAATTTCAAATATACATATAAACTGTTGAAATCAATTTGTTTAAAATCATTTTATAGAAGTCTGAAAAAATCAGATACTCATATATTCTAAAATATTAAGATAATGAAAACAGAAGGCAACCACAGACAACTTGTTTTCAACCATGATTTCAAACAGGAGAAATAGTTTAAATTCTTTTCTTCCAACTCCCAAGAATTTGTTTTTACATTACATTTACTAACATATGCAATAATTCTACATTCACTAAAGGATCTTGCTTGATATTGTGAGGAAAGCAAGGGATGCATATGATCTGAAAGGAGAAAGAAAGAAAGAAAGAGAGAGAGAGAGAGAGAGAGAGAGAGAGAGAGAGAGAGAGAGAAACAAACAAACAAAGAAAGAGAGTGACTGGAAAGAGGGAGGTTTGGAGGGAGGGAGGAAAAAAGAAGGAAGGGAAGGTCAGGTGGGATGTGTAAGGAAGAGTTTGGGTTTTAAAAATACACTTCAAATACAATATATTCTAAAATATTTTTCCTTAACAATTCTTACAGGTCATAGCATTGTTCTAAATGTGTTTCTAGTTGAACAGGGATGTACTGAATTTCGAGTATTTTCATGGCTTTAATTTCTGTTATATTTCTTTATCAGCTTCTTTTATTAATCTATGTTCTGAAAGAATTTAATTAAATTAATAATATTTTAGTTCTCTCAGTACAACTTTTTTCACATATTTTAGGAAGAAATCAATAATGCACACCTGTATAACCCTAAATTACCTTTTCAACAATATATTTACCCAATACAAATTTTTGCTTCTGAAATACAAGTATGCTAAAACATCTTTAATAATGAATTCTTTATGAATTTCTCACTAAGAATATATAAAGCTCTTAATCTTTCTGATTACTTTTTCTAAAATATATAGCACAAATTATGACAGGGAAGAACAAGATAGCACACATATATAACAATATATTTTGCATTTAAAAGTCATGTTTTTTAATACAGCAAAATATGTATAGCTTAACTTTACATAGCACTAAAATATGTGCCAAATTGTATAAAACATTGTACAAAACAACTAAATATCTTCTCCAGTCTTTATTCTCAGGGTCAAGGGTTTAAAAATACAACAGTTTAAAACTAGTATGTGGGATTGATGAATCATGAAGCAATGGATCTTTCTAGCAATCCATATTGGCCTTCTTCATTTGACCTGACTCATTAAAAATGTAGAAATGAGATGTGCAGTTCTAATGCTAGAATCTATGCCAGCTCTTCATGATAGTCTCTCTTGACAGATATTCAGCTTTGCTGTCTTTTTCAACTTCTCTTATAATAAGAGCAGCTGAACAACAAGGAGGCAGCGCCTACCTGGGCCAGGAGATTTGACCTGGGTATTTTCTCAATGTGCATAGCAGCTGCCTTTGAAATCTCAGTGGGCAATTCTCTTTGTGCTGCTCATCTATTTGTGCAACATCCATTAAGCTGGAAGAAGACTCCTGGTATCTCCCTTTTCTCAAATAGAAAACATAAATTGAAAAGAAGTGACACAGTAAGTCTGCCAAAACCTGAAATTCAGATTGTAACACAAACAACCTTTCAGTCTGGAATCTATTTTCTCTACTAGCAAGGACAGTATTTTTCTTTTTCACCCACCTTCAGCATATTTATCTATCTCAGCACAGTGTTGATAAAAAAAATTATATCGTATAGGTTAGGTACTGCTTTCCTTGCTACAGTCTCTAATATTTATGGAATTTCTCCCAATGCTAAAATCACATTCAAATATTAACTCAGGGTCATATATGTGTTTTACACAATGAAAGGTGGTTTTAATTCTATTTAGTTGTAAATCAATAAATATGAAATGAATCTGTTGTCAGAAATATGACATGGTTCAATGTACATTTTCTCTCTCAAAGGTTTTTATGCTGATGTATTCATTTTTATCATGAAGTAGAGAGATGCTGCACTATGAATGCCGAGGAACCTTAGAAAGTTATTTGATATGACAATGTTTCAGATCGTCACAGTTTGATGTTTTAGGACAGTAGAATTAAGAACCTTAAACTCTAAATGAGAATCATTATCAAACCACCAGGACTTTGTCAGTATCAGGCCGGGTATACACTGTCAAATATCACAGTGAGAGTATATTTGTGGAATTTAAAAAAAAAATCAATGTTGAATTTCATATTGATTATCTCAAGTAAACCAAAAATGTCTGTATAGGCATTTATAGAAAAGCTACTCAATGACAAAGCTACTCAATATAAAATCAAAATATACTAAATTTATTATTATGCCATTTTGATTGAAAAGTTTGCAAATATCACAATTATCCTTTTAACTTAAATTGTTCAAAATATTACCATTTCAGATAAATAAGTAACTTACGATACTGTTGATGCTTTTTTTTTAAATGGTGAGAGTGGATCTTCTGACTGTGGATTTATTTTGTCCTCTTTATGAAATCTATAATCATATTCATTGTCATTTCTCTACAGAGTACCAACATGCCTGAGTATATAGTTAATATTTCATATCCCCTATCTAAAGTCCTTCCCAGACCTTCAGAATAATGTTTTCCAATGCCCTCTAAAGAAACCTTCCTGCGTCCGGAACTATCAAATACATCTCAAGCTACTGTGGTGTGGCTTTACACCAGGATGAGGATAGCAGCCCACAGTTCATGTAATTTGCACTTGAGAGAGTCTGGTATTTTCTAACTTTGTCTATCCTGTCATTCTAAATCTTAAAGTTTTATTTTCTTGCTTGAAATAGTCATTCTTGGAATTCTAACCCTGAGAGATCCACACATAGTTCCCAAGACAATAATCCATGTATGCTATTTAGACCTCAGATATTTCACCTCTGATTTGACATAAGCAACCAAAAGATGTGAGGATGCGGGGAGGGGGGAAACACAGTAACCTCAGAAGTTTTTAAGACAAAGCTGTTAAATCACAAGAGACGAGATTTTAAAAAAATGAAATTTGACAATATTTCTGATAATATTTCATGCTGCTACTATCTGTCTCTTATAAATAGTAGATGCTTGTACCTACCATTAAAAAGAAATCAGCTTTATGAACTATCAAGAGACAGGTTAATCAGATACTATGATAGACACATTCAAATATGAAAAATATGGCTTATGTGAATTTAAATTTCCAATTTTGCAATGCCCTAATCTTATATTTGCATTGCTTTTTCAAAGGCAATAACACAAGGACAGTGCTATTCCAATAAGATCAAGATGGAGAAATGAAAACCTGTAATACAAAAACAAGGCCTCTGTGGTCATCTGAAAACAGTTATGACTTCCATGCAAATATGCACGAGCAGATAGTGAAGTGCTACCTGCCAATTATTGTCCTTACATTTCTAATTAGTTGTTCCTTCTTACTTTAACATAATGAGCACTTGGGTTGGCATTGGCAATCAGACGTAAAATAGGACAGTACTACAACCAACTTCAGCTTATGTCATTACCAGGACTTCAATTTATTTTTCATGGTTGATCCCAGGAATACCACATTCAATATATGTCCCATTTGCAGATACCAAACCCAGACACAATTGCTGATGCCAAGAAGGACTTGCTGACAGAAGCCTAGTATAGCTGTCTCCTGACAGCTCTGCCAGGGGCTCTGCCAGAGGCTGAGCAATACAGATGCAGATGCAAGCAGCAAAACATCAGACTGAGCACAGGAACCCCAGTGGAGAAGTTAGTGTAAGGATTGAAGGAGCTGAAGGGGTTTGCAACCCCATAGGAAGAACAACAATATCAACTAACCAGACCACCTCTAGAGCTCCCAGGAACTAAACTACCAACCAAACAATATACATGGACTGGAGCACATGGCATATGTTGCATATGTAGCAGAGGGTTGCTTTATTTGACATCAATGGGAGGGGAAGCCCTTGGTACTATGGAGACTTGACACCCCAGTGTAGGGGGATGCTAGGGCAGTGAGGCAGGAGTGGGTGGATGGCCAGGGGAGCACCCACATAGAAGCAGGGGGAAGGGATGGGATATGGAGTTTGTGGAGGGAAAACTTGAAAGGGGGATAACATTAGAAATGTAAATAAATTAAATAAATTAAAAAATGATTAATACATAGTAAAGTATTATATACTATTTGGACCCATTTCATCCTTTTATATTTTTCAATTCCAATTTTACTTTAAACATAATATTTTCTTCCTACAAATCACATTTTAATTATTTATTGCTATGTAATTATGGAAACCAGACATTGAAAAGATTAAAAGGTAATGTCATAAACACATATAAAGTTTGCATTCTGGCAAAACAGAGTAGGAGTACCCAGTTTCTGGGACTGTCTCTTTCATGAAACCACCCACTCGGTCCTTAAAATAAGTGGATCTGAGTTGATGAACTCCTATTTTGGTAACATTGTGGAATAAAGAACAAGACTATATCCTCTTCTTTATTAAAGAATGGGAAAAATTAACTGTTTATCTGTAATTTCCATATTAAGCTCTGATGTGGGCTATAAAAAGTATTTACCATAATATCTATCTTTCAGAGTAAAGTTGTTTTATTACTGTGTGTTCCTATAGTTACTGAAACAGCTGGCTAAAAGAGGAACATAACTGATTCTTACTTTTGAAAATCAAGATGATGATGAGATTTATGGAAAACATTATTTTAGTGCTCTGGCACAGACAAACTACTATAGAATTTAGTTCCTGGTTTGCTATTTTTCATATAGATATTCTGGGAATTTTTTTTACCTGTATATAACAGTAATGATCTCAAGTGTTCCTACCTCACAATGCTTCTGTTACAATCAAAAGTATTAGCATAAGGCTAATGCTATGCTCTGTTAATAGGGTTTCCTAACAGAAGAGACAATCCTAAACTCAGTTTCTCAGAAGCTTTGGGATCTGCTGCACTACCCTCCCACTCCTCTGTAATTTTACAACGTTCTAAAGGAAGTATGTCCCTAGTTTTGCTGATGCATCGGGGCCAATGCAAAAATGATGAAAACGTCACCTCTTAAATACAGAAGGAAACCGATGTATCCGGAGGAAATGGAATTTATCAAGCATTGAGTGATTATCATGGCTGCTGTTTATCACCAAACAGAAGGATTGTCTTTACAAGAAAGGGCTTCCTAAATGTCAAATGAAAAATCATGTATTAAATAACCTTAATAAATATTCTATAAAAAGAATGAATACAGAAACTCCAGGTGGTCACTTATGCCTTCTACTTTATGTATTTTGGTCAGCTTCTCCACAAGCTGACATGTATACTTATTAAAGTCTATATTTTAAAGTGCTAAAAACTCTAATAAATCATTTATAGAATACATATAATTGTTTATATGACATATAGTTTTTATTTTGTTAATTTCTCGTGATTCATAGACTTATATTCTTCCAAAAGGCACATATGATCATATATAACTTACGATATATAATTTTCAAACTAGTTTCAACTCATTGAGATTGACCAGAAGTGAACTTTAGGAATCAGTATTATTTTCTCCTGGAATATGAATTTTCCTGAAAGCATGATGGGGTGATATTAGATGAATGATAAAATAGAATTCATTAAGTCAGATATTTTTAAGTCTTTTACTCATTTCACAAGTTGAAGAAATTCAAATATTATGACATGGCAACCATTAGCATTTTTTCTCACTGAATTTGTCTTACTACATAGTCTCCAAATATATATTTAGGGAAGAAAGTGAAGGCTTTCCTAAGAAAAATAAATGACTATGTTCAGGGAAGAAAGTGAAGGCTTTCCTAAGAAAAATAAATGCCTATGTTCTAGAGATTGCCCATGGTAAGAGTGAAAATGATTATTGACAGTACAGGAAATTCCATATGCATACTAAGAGGACTTGCACAATGCTTAGTAGGGCTAGATTCCAAAACTTAGACTATTTCTCTTTAGTGATAACAAGACCTCAAAACATATTTCATCTACAAAATTTCAGACCTTTAAAGTCCTCCTATCGACATGCAAAGCTGTCATTAAAATGCATAGTTTATTCTCATGGGTAGCAATATGCTTATTTGATCAATATTGTCACAGAGAAAATGCAATTCCAAAGAGAAAACACATTTAACAAGGGCCTGTTGTTTGTGCAATAGGAAATAGGAGACTTGGGAAATGAGAATATTTTTAAACTTAACTTTGAGTTTGTAACAAAACCTGGAAAACTTCCTGGGTCTACAGAGTGGAACTGGTGGGTCAAGGGGAACCCTTTGAGGTACAGAACTGAAAATATCTCGTTCCACCCAGACAGTCCCTAAATCTTTCTTAAATCTCTAGAGAATGGGAACACATTCTCAGGTCCTTGAAAAAGACAAAATAAGTCATCAGCTCATCCATATTTTGAGTTGTATTATACACAAGTTACAGTTGTATATGATTAAGCAAACTATCATATCTAATCTCCAAATGAAATTCACAGTGCTCTGGACAAAAAGAAGATGGAGTATGCACAAGCCTGTATGGGTAGCTCTGCTCTTGACTGAGGACAACCCCAAACTTGCTCAACAGAATAACTTATTACTGTACTAGGATAGCAAAATGAAGATTGGAATTGCTAATTTTGAAGGAATCATTTTATAAACAAAGAGAAATACATCAAGACTTGGAATTAAACAGATGACGGTAAAACAGATTAAGAAAACAGAAAAAAAAATCCTTTATTCTGCAACTTGCTTCTGACAGTGCTTATGCATTTATATGTTTAAATGAAAGCAAAACATTTCAGAATATGTAACACTGAAACTATGTGATTGTCTTACTGTATAATGATGAAGGGAGAGAGAGAGGCTTCCCCTAATTATTAGCAAGAAGCTCAGCAGGATCCTTTCATAAGACCTCTTCATAGGCCTGAAGCAAACATAATCCTGCTTTCTGAATGTTTCCAGAGAGGGAGACATTTTCTGAAACATCTGTTGCTCTCCCTCTTGTGGGGAGTGACTTATGGGGAAGGATAATTGATTTGGACAGTCTAGCTTTGATCCTGAATCCTCCTCAATTTTTTAAAATATTTTTTGCATTAAATTTTTGATGATTCCATATATGTATACACTGAATTGTGGATATAGTCACAATGCATTGCTATCATCTCGTATGTACCTCCTACAGACAGATCTCTTTCCTTCTTCACAACAAGTCTACCATCCTATGCTCACAGTGTGTGTGTGTGTGTGTGTGTGTGTGTGTGTGTGTGTGTGTGTGTGTGTGTGTTTGCAGGTGTTCGATAGGTAACCATTTATATAATATGGGCTCATGACTCTATCAGTCCTGTCACTTCCAGAAGAGAATGTTTCACAGGACTCCTTCCCATTCTCTTTAATCTTTCTGCCAATTTTTATGTGACATTTCCTGGGTCAGGGAGGTAGTAGTACATATATCCCTTTACTACTGAACATTCAACACTCACCCATAGTTTAATCCTTTGTCCAGTTATAAGTATCTAGTAACTATCACCAAATGTATAAAGACAATTCTATGCCCAAGAGGGCTAAAAAATATTGCCTAAGAGTATCCAGAAGGTATTTGGCTACAAATTTCTTTAGCTCTGTATCAGTAATAAGTTCATCCCTAGGACCTATGGCACCTTTAGCCATATTTTCCCCTCAGAGTTACAATATTAGTTATATGATTCTTTCTGTAGAGGGGACCTAAATTCTGGTCAGAAAGTGATTGGATACTTGTAAAACAATAGTTCCATTCTTGTACCAAGAGGAATATCTTTCTTGGCAGTTTGGTACTGTAGAACTCTTTCACAATTGGATAAGATCCTGCTTGCCTTTTCTCTACCAGCAGTCTGAATAGCATCTTCTAGTCCAATGGTAGCCAATACAGTGGAGGCTTGCAGCTTAGTTCCAGCCTAGACCATTTGTGCCCAACATCTTAAGTATATGTTGTAATCTCTGGTGAGTAACCAAAACTAATGTCCATAGCCTTTATTGGATTGGAATTTCTGGTAGCTTCATGGACAACAACTAATAAGAGATATTCTAATTTTTATATGATAATATTCTGTTTCATTGGATTCTTACGAGTAGGAATCCAGTATATAGTGAACTGGCTACAAGCCCCTACAGGTTTGTGCACATATTTTCAACTGCCTTAGCTACTGTGACTGGTACTGAAGACACACAGGCCATATTGATGCTTCATACACAGGAAGACCAAAGGGATTACGAGAAGTCTTAAGACCTCCAAAATGAAAATGTATTTAATCCCAATCAATTAGCTCTAGAGGAAGTAAGTGGAAACTCATAGTTTTGTTGCTTATTTATAATTCTTTTGCCAACTTCATGATCATGTCTCAATAGCCTCCTACCTAGAAGTTTACACAATCTTTAATCCTGGCTTTGGCTCAATTATTTCCCTTACTCATTAGAATAACTACTATATGATTAGATCATAATATAATTTTCAGAAGTACAATTTTCCAACTAAAAAAACTCTAAAATGTCACAGAAAGTTAGTAAAAATTCTTATTGCTATGAGAATTTAAGTTATTTCTTCCCATTATTAACCTATTTATATCACATTTTTTATAAAAGCTAAGGGTATCCCATATGTCCAAATGTTTTATAAGACCTATTCCTGTCCTGGTCACATTGCTCCTTCATTTTAAAATATGTGCTCTCTAATTTAAAAACTGTGATCTTTCAAGGTCCACTGGGATTGTTAGCATTGGCATCTATCTTTCTCTCATTTAACCACATGACTCTTTGGTCTAAGTTCACCCTTCACATTCTGCTTTAAATAAAATTATTCCTCAGATTTTCATGTTTCCCAAGCATATAACAGCTTAGCTTTCTTTGAAACAAGTATAATTTTCTTATGTTAATCATTCACATTTTACTACATAGTGCATTCTGGCATAAGGATAAATTCCTGTCAGAATATTAAACTTACTTAAAAGATTAGCCATTTCAACTTAACATTTGACTGCATATTTTAACTTCTAAAATGAGACGCAAAATCTTGACACTTCAGTACTTATTTAAACACTTTAGTTTCAGAAGCTTTCAGTCATATTTTCCATACTATCCTCTATAGAGACCCATGAATGTACAAGTGATACCTTTTAAATATTTAGTTATTGAAAAAATACCTCCTTCACTTTTATTTTATCTGTACAAGTATTTGTCTGCATGTTTGTCTGTGCACTGCCATGTGTGTGCAGTGTCAGCAGAATCTGAAATAGGATGGCAGATCCCCTGAGATTAAATTAGAGGTACTATTGAGCCACTATGTAAGTACTGAAAACTGAACCACAGACCTCTGGGAGAGCAGCCAGTGCTCCTAACAGCTGATGGATCCATCACTCCAGTCTTTACAGGGCCAGAGACAATTGAGAACATCAAGAAAACCATAACCTGTAACCATAGCAAGACCGATGCACATATGAACTCACAGAGACTGAGGTAGCATGCATAGGGCCTGCAAGAATTTCCTCATGCTAAAAATAATAAACACAAACTTCCATCCCTAATAGAGAAGCTATTGCCCATTGATAACCACTTGTAAATAAGAAATTAAGTCTCTCGAAAGGAATCTCATTGGGGATACAAACCACACTTCAGGGCAGGCACCATGACAAGCATTGGATGGCAACAGAAAACAAACTCAAAGAAAGACATCATTAGAGGGGTTTTGTCTCCTAATGTTTTGTCATGGGGTTTTTTTTCAATGCTTTACCTTACAGGATCTTTGAATAAAGATTATGGCTTCAAGTTTTGTGGTTTTCTGGGATTACTGTACATACAAAGTTGTGTGTCTATATGTATTTCTTGTCCCTCTTCTTTGGCTATTTTCCTTCTGCTTGTTTTGTCCAGTTCACGTTTGTTTGTTTGTTGTGTTGTACAGTTTTATTTTATTATTTCAGTGCTTGTTAGTTTTCTACGGTGGGGCAGAAAGAATGTGGGTGTGAATGGAGGGGAGATGAGGATCTAGGAGTAAGAGGGGGAATTTGAAACCATAGTCAGGATATACTCTATTAAAAGCCTATTTCCAGTAAATGAAAAATAGAGAAAAAAGAAAGATATATTTGTGTTTATATTCAGATTTTCATATTTCTTGACCTAAAATAATTTATAGAAAAATAAGAAATCATAGGATAATTCAAAGTCAAAATAATTGAGCTCTATAAGCAGGCAATTATTAATGAAACTACTTTTGTAGCTGCCGTTTGGATGCAACTTGTAGGTACGGGGCAAGTATCTGTATAAAGTTTTACAATAATGCATTTATGAGAGTATACACTAAATAACCTATATAAATGTATTATTATACATCAAAACATGGAGGGAGAGAACTAATGCCAATACTGTCATGTTGCTGTGATTTGAGTCTGTCTTCTATAGGTTTATGTCTTTGAACACTTGACCCCACCTGGTGGTGATGCCACTTAAAAATGTTGTGAAACCTTTAGAGAATGGAAATTCATTGGATAAAAATGGGTGTCTTGTGTTGATTTGAAATTTAATCACCTGGGGAGACTTCCTGCCTTCTGTCTGAATCCTTACTGCAGATGGCTACAATATGATCGCTTAAAGAGAGAGCTGCCAACTCTTCCCCATCATAGACTGTTTTTCATCTTAAATTATGAGTCAAAATATAGCTCCCTCTCTTGTATTCTTTTCTTGTAAGAAATTTGGTCACTGAAATAAGAAAGGTAACTCATGCTTAACATAAACAATCAAAACTAAAACTGTTTGTTTGTTGGTTTGTTTTTTAAATCTATATCAAACTCTATAGCCCAAAAGTGAACAAAAGTACTTTGTTACCTCTAATTCATGTTATTAACATGTGCAGTTCTGGGAGTCAATTTACTAGACAAAAGGCAGTCACACTCTAAAAAAAAAAAAAAAAAAAAAAAAAAAAAAAACAAAAAAAACAAAAAAAAAACCTCTTTGAGTTTCATGTCTATGATTAATTTAGTTCTTCTTAGAGAATTACACAGTTCTCCTTTGGCTTGAACATTACATAATTCTACTATTACATTCTATAAAATATCAAGCCTGGTATGGTATGTCCTTTCCTGTATTAAACTATCTGTTTTCATGAATTTTTGAACACGAAGAGACCACATGGGGGAAAAACTACATTAGACAAAGGCATTTAAGAATGGTATTGGCACTAGAAAATTATTATAACTTACTAACATTTTTGGTATTCTTTGAAAATGAGTATTACCATCTATTCAGGAGAAAAATGCAAAAGGTTTTTCCAGATAATTTTAAAATTAAAGTCCAATTACAACACTTCTTCCTTCTATTTCCTCCCCCCAAATTTTCCCATATAATCCTTCTCTCTCTCACTCACATGCATAGCCTCCTTATATTGTTATTGCATATATATATACATATATGTATATGTATATGCATATATACATACACACACTTAGACACATATTTCATATATATATATATTTCATGGTTCAGGATTAGTCATTTTTCACTGGACAACCAATTTGTGTGCTCTTTCCTGGGAAAGACTACCTACCCCTCTCTAGAAGCCAGACCCATAAAGTCTTACCAGCAAACCTGCTGAAATGTAAGCTGAACACGGATGATGATGTCAAACCTACATACAGATATATAGGGAACTGAGGCAACTTACTTCTACCTTTTAAAGACTTTTTACCAAAGCTGAGATCACTGTTGGTTCAAACAGACCTACAGTCAAGTGTAGTAAATGAGGCCCATTCTGGTGAAGTTTTATTTTAATTTTTAACTACAGAAGTGAGAAATTAGAGAAAATATTTTCACTTCTTTTTACAAAAAAAAATTAAAGGAAAAACATAATGAATACTCACAATATTACCACACATAATATGATATTTAAAATGATTTTTATAGAATTATATCTGATCCTATACCTACTTAGACAGTACAGACATGACTGTCTCTTTTCATGTCAGGTTTGTTTGCAATTAAGATCAGTAAAACTATTTTAGTAAGCTCCCTCACATACATTAAAGCAGTATTTTAAAGTGGGCTTGGATAGATGCTCATATTTATTCAAATCTTCTCAAAGGTTTCAGATATGACATTTAAAAAAGGATAAAAAATTGAACATATAATAATAATTAATTAAAAAAGAACTATAACTGCTTCCCAAAGGAGCCCAAAAACCTGAAATCAAGTCAGAATGTTATAGAATAAAAATACTATGTTATTAAAAAACCTTTGCATAGTTAATTTTAATAATATTCATTTATATGTGAGTTATAATATGTATTTTATCTTAAGTATTTTAATATGAATAACAACTCAGTATGGAAATAATAAAGATATCACCCTGGGATAGCTTAATTGTAATCTGGCTTAATGTTTCAGATTGCCATTTTTAAATCCAATTGTAACCACAAATTCACAAATTCTTGAAGTTTTACTTAATTAATGAAGACACAGATTCAGGGAGACCAAAATGTTTGCCAGGGTTAAAATAATTTTAAGAGAAGTCTAAAAATAAATCTATTTCCCACTAACTATGAAAAAGCAAAAAAAAAAAAATGAAACAGGCTTAAAACTCATTATGTTTACAATTAATGTTCATTATAACAGTAAAGTACGTTTTGTATACATGTAAGGATTTTAATATAATTTAAAGAGGTATGTGTGCTTGAGAGAGATAAGTAAACAACTAAAACTGTTTATTTTTCTGCCACTACTAGCATTCTAATGTTTTTATTCCTGGCCATTAATATTGCCTTGGCTAAGAGTATGGGGAGATAGATAATTATGTTTTCTAATATTGAAACCTTTCATCAAAGGTTGAGTTTTGTGAGGATTAGGAAAACAAAACAAAATGTGATTATAATTCTCTGTTCCATTAAAAAGTAGCTGTCAATTAACACCGGAACTGACAACTGAACACCATGAGGAGAAGGAGAATCTTGAAGTTATCAGCCCTAAATGGGATGTCTATACCACAACGCTCCCTTCAAGGGTCAGCGACCTATGCAGAAGTAGGGAATGTAACAGAAAGATCGTAAGAGCCAGTGATGGTGATGTATAACTTCACAGAAATAATTCTATTCAGACACAAAATGGCAGAAAGGAACTCATGGAGATTATGACAACATGCACAAGACCTACATAAACTCAAACTCTACAAACTACAACGTTACAAGAAGGGAGGTGAATATGAATCCCAATGTCTAACTGAGGAGCTATTGGCATGGGATTGCTACCCTGCTAAGAGGAGGAATGTCAGTTTTCTTCAAAGGAGTGACACATATTACATAGTCCACACTCCAAGAAAGGCTCCACATTCCAGATAGGTGAACTGAGTGACAGACAGACAGACAGACAGACAGACAGACACACACACACACACACACACACACACACACACACACACGAGAGAGAGAGAGAGAAAGAGAGAGAGAGAGAGAGAATACAATGAGCTGAAGAAGGCATACAAATATGTGATGAAAATGTATTGCATAAGATGCTCAAATAATAAAACATTTTTAAAGTTATAATACTTTGCAATCTAAAGAATCATTCTAACAATATTACTGTTTTTAAGATTTATCTTCCTTTAGAAACAAAATAACATTCCTTATTTCACAACATTTGCCCTAACTCTAGCCATATTTCATAGTAGACTCCTGATTCTGTACACTGCCTGTCTCTACCACTAGAAAATGTACTTTCCCCTGGTGACTATATAACACCTTTTTCATAACAAACACGATTTCAGCTTGTAACTACTCAGACCGTCCTTCCTTAAGATCTCTACCATACTGAAAGCCAGCAACCATGAGCTGACAACCATGGCTTACTCTCCCCAATCTGCAGAGACCTGTTGCTTGACTATTTTATAAACATATCAGCTAGAGTGTCCAAGGGTTCTTCCTTTAGTTTACTCTCTATCTTAACATTAGAATTTACTTTTTCAACCGTCTTTTCAAAAGGAATGTCCCTGTTACTGATCAAGCTCAATAACACATCCGTCTTCCCTATCCAGCCATTCTCTAGGTCATTTTGCATGTTTTCTTCATTGTACTTATTGCCTATTTATTGTTTCTCTATTTTCTGTCTCCTTAAAAAAATAAGAACAATAGAACAAGGGGGCATCAGGAGCATTGATTCATGCTGCATAGACAAAAAAAAAATTTGGAACAAAACGATCAGGAGTGGTTTCTCCTAAACATACTCTTCTGTGATGGGTTTGGAAGGAATAGGTAGATTTGAAGGGGAAGAATTTATATAAACTTAAAGTTTCAGGAAAGAAAAGGTTCAAGAAAGTACATAGAGTTGAGAATAATTATGATGAGAACACAAGAAAAATATCATGTTATTGTTCTCAACTATACTAGACAAATTGTGATGTTGAATTTGGAGAGCTCTAGAAGGGAGTGGATGTTACTATTTTAAGTTCATTTAACTCAGTACATTTTTTCCACTTAACTATTACTCATGTTTACTTAGTCCCTTTCTAGATCTGCATTCAAAAATTCTTTAAATAATAATTTCAAATAAATATTTATTTAATTTCAATGGATATGGAGGAATTTAAATAAATGTTGACAGTTTTAGCCATTATTACCTGGCATTGTTTTTCTACGCATAGTAATTAATTGATCCATTTTCATAACACTTAAAACTAGTTTAGGAACCAAGGTAAAACAAGCTGAAAAGTATATTTATCAGGCAATCAAAAGCACTGATATCAAATATGCATAAAAAGAAAAACATACACTGGGTCATATAATCACTCATTCAATGAGAAGCACAAAATGCTCTGATACAGATTGAACATTACACAATAAACAGTGCCTCCAGAAGCAAACAGTCAAAATATTACTCAAGAAAAAGACCTGTCAGTGTGTCAGCTATGTGAGAAGATTGGTGCTTTGTCCCCATTGCCTATACATGCACATGTTTTGAGTTTGAGAATAAAAATATATGACTCTGACATCCACTAAAAGTGTCAGAGAGGCCATGTTCAAAAAGGAATACTTAGAAATCCTTTTGAATAAAATTCAGAAGATGAGGCAAAAATAGAACTTTAGGGAAAAGAAAAATCTAAGACGCTGAGAAATGTACTAGTGCAGAATGTTTAGACACCCTTAAACAATTTAGTCATACTTGGACAAGGCAGTGTTAGCTACAGTGACTATTCAATTAGTAAATCCTATTCAGAGAACAAGACTGTGGGTTTTTTTCCTAATCTAAATAAGCTATTTAGACCTTTGAATATGTGTGAGTGAGCAGAAGTAAAACAATGAAACTATTCTGTAAATGAGCAATAGGAAACTCTTCCATGGCCATAAAGCAGTGTGAAAGCATAGCCAGAAATAAGTGAGCATGAAGTTGCTTGTTGAGTAAAACCCCAGGCTCTGTTGTTGAATAGATTGTCTAATATAAGACACAACCATAAAGCAATGTCTTTTGACTAACGGGGAATATCAGTCAAATACATTTTCAGCTCAACACTTGAGGCCCTGCAGTCTATATCATTGAAAGAAGAGAAAACGCAGGAAAATCTTCCTAATGAACAACTGTAGAAAGTTGCTTCTGGAAATTCAACGAATGGCATCTTTTCTATTCTTAAGCCTCTCTCTCCCTTCATCCCTCCCTCCCTCTTTCCTGCTCTCCCTCCCTCCTTCTCTCTGGAATGTATGGGGTGTGATACATGTGTGTATGTTTGTTTGTTTGTGTGTGTGTGTGTGTGTGTGTGTGTGTGTGTGTGTATGTTTTAAACTCAGGCGAAGAGAAGTCTAGCTTCACAACTCAACTGCAACAGTTCACTCGTTAAATGGGAATTCACAAGCCAGAACACCAGCCTCATTCAAAATGTAATCCAGCATGTACTCTGTGTAAACCATGGGGAGCATGGGATGATGTAGACCCAGAAGAGGCTGCATGGTTGGAATCCTTACCCACACTGCGAAGAGCTCTTGTCTCTCATATCATAACAGGTCTAACATGTGCATTGGCAAACACAACATTCATAATTAATACTGCATCAAATTTTAAGAGTCTTTACACATACTGACCTGCCCTCTCAACAAGTTTAAAAAGTACAGATTTTTTATTTACTGCTTTAATTTCAGGTCCTGACAGTATGTGTATGCAATATGTATAAATATTACCACTAAACACATGTTAAATAAATGAATCCACGGGTTAAAGATGCAAACTTTAACAATCTAAGAACAGGTTCAGACTGGAAAGATGACTTTTCTCCTGTATTTTTTTGTTTCTTTAAAACAAGTAATCTTAATAGCTCACTGAGGAACATGTAGGATTGTATAAGCAGAATACAGGAACTAAGAGCTGATGCAGCAGACAGCCATAACCCTTATAGAACAACTTCTGTCCAGAACATGAAATAAGTGTTACATGAGCATCTAAGGAAAGGGAAACCAGAAAAAATTAACTGAGAAACTTGCAAATTGCTTTTCAGTTAAAATATAAAATAATAACTGAGAGAAATGTTTTATTTGCAATAAAATTACTTTCTAATATGTAATATTATCAGTTGTATAAATAAAATACAAGTACATTTTATTGTGTCTTCTAGGAGAGTAAGTAAATGAATAAAGTTTCCAGAGAACTCTTAACACGATGTTCTTTAGTTAATGTGGTGGTTTGAATATACTCAGTCCATAGGGCGTGTTACTGT
The DNA here is from genome assembly GCF_008632895.1 of Mastomys coucha. Taxonomy (NCBI): domain Eukaryota; kingdom Metazoa; phylum Chordata; class Mammalia; order Rodentia; family Muridae; genus Mastomys; species Mastomys coucha. The sequence goes on along the minus strand of NW_022196912.1, from coordinate 76,790,075 downwards.
TAGGGAATGTGGCCTTGTTGGAAGAAATGTGTCACTGTGTATGAGTGGGCTTTGAAGGTCTTCTCCTATGCTCTGGCTCTACCCATTGTGGAAAGTGCTTTCTTCTAGCTGCCTAGGGATACCAGTCTTCTCCTGGTTGCCTTTGATACAAGATAGAGAACTCTCATTCTCCAGCACCATACATACCTGAATGTTATCATCTTTCCCACCTTGATGATAATGGACTGAACCTCTGAACTAGTAAGGCAGCACCAATTAAATGTTGTCCTTTATAAGAGTTGTCTTGGAAGTTGTGTCTCTTCAGAGCAATGAAACCTTCACTAAGAAAGACGTTTCTGCCAGGGACTGGGGTATTGATGTGATAGGCATGGCAATGCTTTTCTTTGGAAGAATGAGAATTTTGAGACTTTGGATTTGGAAAGTAATGGAATGTTTTAAGTGAACCATCACAGTGGGACAGCTTAATGGACCATCCTGTTGGGATTATGGAAGACAGTGGTGCTGAGGATTATTTGAACTGTAAAGGCTTTCTGGCTCTAGATGTTTCAAAGGAGAATAATTTTAATATATAGCCTAGAGACTCTTCTTGTTATATTTTGGTAAAGAATGTGGTTGCATTTTGCCCTTGTCCAAGGAGTCTGCCAGAGGCTAAGGGGAAGAGATTCTTCAAATTAATTGTGTTGACAAAGGTAGTTTCAAATCAAGAAAGTTCAGACTCTGTGTTGTGGTTTATTCTCATGAATAATTTTGATAAGCATAGCAAGTCTAGATACGAAAAACAAACAAACAAATATATAAAATCATATTGCTCAAAGAATAAAGGGGCACCAGGAAGTTGAGTGAAGATAAATCCTGTGTGCAAGGATATTAAATGGAATTAAGGGTGTGGTGACCTCAGGTCTAGATCCCACCCATCTAAGCTCATGAATTTGGAGTTTTACAAGGGAGAATTATATCATTATAGGCACTATTATGACTTTGTTATTCTTTTTATTTTGACACACAGAGATATGATTATGTGTCAAATTGACAAAAGATGGATTGTGATGTGTATTCTAAGTTTTCAATTTGATTAAGATCTAAACTAAAAGGCTTATGTCTAGGCATGATTGTATAAGCCTTTAATTCCTGGAGACAGAGACAAGCAGATCTCTAAGTTCAAGTACAGAGCAAGTTCCAGGTAAAGAAAATCCTAAGTCCAAGTGTGGTAGTATGCCATTAATCCCACAGCCTTCAGGAGGCAGCCAGACAGATCTCTGAGTTCAATGTCAATCTACAGAGCAAGTTCCAAAGCAGCAAAACTTAGGAAGTGAAAGAATTGAAAAACAGAAAGCTGGTGATTATATAATAATAGAACAAGGAAGGCCATGTTTCAGCCCCAGCAAGCAGCAGAACTTGCCATCTTCAGCCATGTGGCTCTGGCATTAGAGTCAAGAATAGAAGGGGTTACTGGGACAATTTATGATGATTAGCTCAAGCTAAGAAATTAGTGGTGATTAAGAAGAGATCAACGTTACTGATGTGAAATCTTGGGAAGTGTTTCCTGAGAGAACAAAGAAGCTGTGTTCCAGTAATATTTATGATTGTACCTTCTGCTGCAGCTGGACTTGGTAATGTATAAGAGTTACCCAAGTAGTACTGATTTTGAAGGCATGAAGGGGACATGGAGAATAGCTGAGGTTTGGCACTGTGATAGGCCATGGAAGGCAATTCGTGAAGGTGCAGCCTCAGATGTAGGACTGAAGGGATCATGCAAAGAATTTGAAGCTTGGCATCGTGAAGAAAGCCTATAAGAGGCTATTGGTAAATCCTAGTTTCAGTGAAAGACTCCAGAGAATTGGAGATTCCAGTGCCATGGGATGATCACCAAAAACAGCAGCAGCAATGGAATGGATTCAAACAGAATCTAGTGTGCTGAAGAAGGCAGAACTAGAGAAGTGACCCAAGTCCTTTTCTGGAACTCAAAATATCACATAAGGGTCCCAGACATTGAAATAAGAAGCTGTAAAATTTGATGTTGCCTTTAATACTCCAAGATGTTAGATGTGTCAGAGCCATGGAATCTACCTAGGAAACCTTCAAACAGGGAGTGGAACCAGCCCAAGAGATCAAACTTTATTGTTGCTGAATGCCAGATCTACCAAAAGCAGTAATCAAAGGATAAAGGAGTTAAAGATCTTAAGAGTTCTATGACATCAGAAATGGAGACCTGAAGTTTGGAGTTTGCACAGCTGGTTTTTGGTATTGTTTTAGTAAAGTATTTCCTCACTATGATGTTTCAGAATGATAATGTATATCCTGTGTCACAATATGTTGGAAATATATGATCTTCTTTTTTAATTTTTATTTTATAAAGGAATTCAGTAAAGAGATTGTATGAATCTCAGAAGAGACTTTGACCTTTGGACTTTTAAACATTAATGACACTGTGATAAACTATGGGGATTTTTGAAGTTGGACTGAAAGTATTTTGTGTTATGCTATGGCTACATATGGCCCCAATAGACTCATATGTTTGAAGAATCTATGGGGGCCACTAGAATTTGGTGGTTTGAATATGATAGATCCATAGGGAATGGTACTATTAGGGGTGTGACCTTGTTGGAAGAAATATGTCACTGTGGGGGTGGGCTTTGGAGTTGTCCTCCTGTGCTCAAGCTCTACCCATGTTGAAGAGGGTATTCTCCTAGCTGCCAGAGGATACCACTCTTCTCCTTGTTGCCTATGGAAAAAGATGTAAAATTCTCAGCTTCTACAGTGGGAAGCCTCCTGGACACTGCCATCTTTCCCACCTTGATGATAATGGACAAAACTTGTAAGCTACCCCTAATTAAATGTTGTCCTTTGTAAGAGTTGCTACAGTCAGAGTAGCTGTTACCTGCACTGGGCTCACACAAGAATGGTCCTATCTACAATCAGTCATGGGCAGGATAGGAGCTCATAGCAGCCTACCTCTCCCTGTTCCTAAACTCACTAATGACATAAGCTTCCAATGGGTAACTCCAAACTCCCTTTCCAGTAGACAGAGATGGCCTAGTCAACTCAGTGATTCACAAAGTCAAACACAGAAAGAGATTTGGGATGGAGGTAAACCAAGATGGTAGAGAGTAGAGGTTGATAGTAATCAGCATTTGGGAAACTGTCAAATAGCATATTTTTTAACCTTTTAGCTATTTTTTTTTAATTTTATATGAGTGGATGTGTAAGCACACAAATGGGTACAGGTCCTGTGAAGACCAGAGGCATAGGATGCCTTGAGCAGAAGTTACAGGAAACTGTGAGCTACCTACACGGCTGTTGATAACCAAACTCTGGACTTTTTAAAGAGCAATGTGTAAACTTAACCATAGAACAATATTCCCAACCCCCCAATAAATTTAATTAATAAAAATTTAAATTATCTAAAGATATTTAAAATATTTTTATAGGTCTTTGTTGCTTTATTTTTTTTTCTTTTTATTGCTTTGCATTTTCCAGAAATTAACTTTCTGAGTCAGGAGAACAGGAACCAGTAGCTAATGAGTGTACAGGTTCTTTTTGAAAAGGAGAGAACTTTCTGGAATTAATTAGTAATGATGTCTTCACAGGCTTGTGATTATCCTGACCACCAAGAAATTGTACATTCAATAAGGTGAATTATATAGTAAAGGGAATCATGTCTGAGTAAAAAGCAGAAAATAATGTGAAAAATAAATTATTTATAGTTTTACTATAAAACCTAATTGTGAAATGATTCAAGAAATCACTCAGTGGCACATGCTTTCCTTGAATGTATGAAGAAGGAAGTTCAATAATTGGTAAATATTAAGTGTGAAATTTTGTGAAACTTATAATTCTTATTTACAAATATATGTTAAAAGATAAAACATAAAAGTTTTTATTATAAAGTTGCAATAATTGAAGCAATGTTTTCATTAGGTTTGGAAATAGTTTACTAAGAAAAAAGCTTGACTTCAACTGTATTGGCTGTAGAGGTGCACACCAGAAATCCAAGCACTAGGAAAGTAGATATACAGGCAGGCAGAATGAGTGCTGTAAGTTTGGACCAACCTGTTCTACAAACTGAATTTCAGGTATTTTGGGCTACATAGTATATATACATATATATATATATGTATATATATATATATATTCATTGTATGTACATATGTGTGAATGTGTATGTGGTATATATGTGCATATATAATATATATGTGTATATGTGTGTATATATATTTGGTGTATATGTATATATGTGTATATATGTGTATATATATATATATATATATATACAGAGAGAAATAGATATGTGTGTGTTATTAGTGTATCTCTGTATGTCAGTGTGTTCTGTGTGTGTACTGCACGTATGTGTGTATGTGTGCGTGTGTATATATATATATATATATATATATACTTTAATTTTTCAGCTATATCCAAAAATTACATATTTTTAGAAAAAAAATCTGTTAATGTTTAATTTAGTTATTTTTATTAATTTTTAAGTTTGGCCACTCGTACAGCTTCTGTTATTTTTCTCTTCATTTGTTTGCTTTATAAACCTAAGCTAATTTGAAAATATAGTTGATTTTGTGATATTATAGTAAAATGTATTCTAAGCATTTGTGTCTAATGTAATGATCTCCTCATCTACCTGAATCATAACCATTGCTGTGACCAAGTGTGCAGATGATAATATTCCTGACTCCTTTCTCTGAGAAAAGGAAGCTGGGAACTATAAGTCCAGCAAGAAATGTATTTTATTATAGAAGTCAAAGACATGATTAAATCCTAAAATAAATTCAGTGCTCAAACTTTACAGGCCATTTTCCTCCACCACCTTCCCGCATTTAATATTTTCATAGAGAAAAAGCTTGAAAGACTGAATCCTGGTGCCATTTCAAGATCTTGGTAATCCATATGGGAACGGTGCTGGGGCTTTATGATTGCAGAACTAACCCCATCACATGGATGTTTGGAAAAGTTACTAAAATAACAAATTTGAAAATATCTTTGACCTTGTAGCTGGTATGTAAATATATAATGTATATTAGCCTTTCATTATTACTGAGAAAAACACATTTTATCTAATATGTTATACCATCTATGAAAATATACTTGAATTATTATTACAAAGTATTAGTCCGGTTAGTATTATACATATAAAGGGGGAAAGTTTTAAAAATATAAAAATCAAAATTATCATGACCTTCTCATCACAGACAGATGCATTGTCTAATTTTCTGAATGTTTGTTTCCTGTCAAAAATATGCATTAATACATATCTGCATATATATAAATATGTAATTTTACACAAGGAATACAACATTATGTAACCAAAGGTTCTATTTTCATAGATACATATATTTTGGAACTAAATATTTATTTAAGGAATGATACCATATTTGAATAGGAAATGCATTTATTATTGATTGAAGTTTAAATTATAATAATTTATAAAATGTATTTTGTTATTATAAACTTCATCATAATACATTTTCTTGTGCAACTATATAATAAGATAAATTCCAAAGTCAAACTTTGATTTCAAAGCCAGATGAATGAAGGTAATCCACAAGATCAATGCAAAGGGCTATATGAAACAAGTAATCCATAGCAGAACAATGCTCTTTAGTTCATTAATATACCTTGAAATATCCATCTGTTAGATATGACAAAAGTATCAAAAGCAGTCAGCAATTTAAAAACTTATAGGGCCAGTGGACTGGCTCAGTGTATGAAATATAAGCTGCCCAGATGATGATGAAATGGCCATCTGAGTTCCATCCTCAGAAGCCACATAAAGGAGCAAGGAATCATAAACAAATTTGTCCTATGATATATGGAGAAATGGATATATGTGTGTTTGCGTGGGGGGGATATATAACTGTGTGTGTGTGTGTGTGTGTGTGTGCGTGTGTGTGTAATCTTTAAATTTGCTTCATTAACTACTAAACTGACAACTGATTGCTGGCAATTAACGTATTATTTTACCCAAAGGCAGGCATGGTAGCACATGTCTGAATTCCCAACACTGAAGAGACTGAGGTAAAAGAATTCTGAGTTCAAATCAGACAATCCAGGTTACCTTGCTTGAATTACACAGCAAGATCCTATCAAATAAAAAATAGAATATTTAAGAATGTGTTATCAGAAAAGTAATCATGTTAAAACTGAGGAAAAGAAAAAAATTGCCAGTTGATGATTATGCTCCATAGAAAATTTTAAAAAGAATTAGTAAAACTATAAAACCTTTGTGTGAACAGTAAAATAATATATGAAATGAGATAACATTAACTGTTTTATCTTGTTCTTATTTGGTTGTTTGGTTGTTTGTTCTTGTCTTTATTTTTGCTTCTTTGCTTTCTCTCTATTGATATTAGTTTAGTAAGAAGCCTTACTCAAGTTAAGGTTTGGAGCTGTGATACAGAATAAGTGTTTGAGAATTCAACCACTGTTTAAACAAAATATCACATCACTGTAGACTGGTAATGGCTATATTTGGAATAACTCAGAGTTACCTCAATAAAAAGTGAGTGTTTAATAGCACTTTTTGGAGCCTGTATAAAATCATAGGGTGAATATTTTACCCGGATTGAAAGAGACAGGGAGGAGAATGCTATTTTTATATTACCTGCTGTGTTCTATTTTTGCTGATAACCCTCCTGCTCAATGTTTTCCTCCTCTAAAGAATCATCTAGAATAGATTATTAATGATGATATCAATTACAGCGTATACTCCTTGTTCAGAGTTATGAGCCATGTGTTGTTAGCTTTAGTCAAATAGTAGCAATGATATTACTTTTAAAAAGTTAACTGCAGAAGAACAAACAGTAGCTAAAATTTTAATCCAAATCAATTTAAAAGACTATGAATACATTATCTAATCTACAGTTAAAAGGCTTGATATTTTAAGGTATGCTTAGTTAATAAAATGTATGATATGTACACTATAAAAAGTATAAGACATTTTCAAATTTTGAATGTTTACATCTCATGACATGGTATCTCAAAATGTTTTATATTAACAGGTTCAGGAACCACTTTCTTCTTGACAATTTGGGAGCTTATAATTAACATATAATTAAACATATTTGTATTACACTGAACTTTGGTTAAACTGCATTGTATCATTCTGTTAAAAGGCTACCATCAACTGACATCTTGTATAGAATATAGATCTGGATTCTCACCATAATTGTTTAATAAGTATAGAACTCTTCGACGAAAAAGTATCAATGAAAAGGAGGCTTACACACTCCTACTTCCTCGATACTGAACTGCACCAAGATGAAGATACAGACTCAACTGTTAGATCATATAGGATCTCTTTAGAAGAGATGATGAGTGCAATTAAAATGTAAAACTGACATAAGCAAGACTCTAAAAGATAAGACAAAACAATTAAAATACTGTCTTTTGTTTCCATGTGCAGTTTACAGCAACAATATTTGCTATTAAAGCCCTCTTGAACCCACTCAATATGAATTACACATACCAGGATCTGCATTATGATATAGTTTCAGGCAATACACTGGTATGCTTTATTACTTCTTACATATGCTATTTATCTACAAACTCAAACACAGACTTGTCAATGCATTGCATGCATTAATTTCAGCTGGCACTTAATTTGTTAGAGTGATATTATTATTATTATTATTATTATTATTATTATTATTATTATTATTCCACTGAAGTTACTGTGTGCTCTTGGGGTTAAATCAGAAGGCAGCTATGCAAAGCATGGATTTCAGAACTCCTCAACTTCTGCCATCTTTAAGGTTTCAACTTTCTCTTCCAGAATTTCAACAAAAAGCAATTGCTTGTTCCGGTTCAAACTTATGATCTTAAAATGATCTTAAAATTAAATGATAATAGAAAATCATAAGGAACTTGATTTAAAAAATAAGATTATACTTTAACCAAAAGTAGTAGGACATTCGAAAAGAAGTTAATCAAAATGAAGAATTTTATATTGCTTAATCATTAGAAATAAATTATGATAATGAAACAACATCCAAATGATCTTTGTTTTGTAAAAAGAAAAAGGCCTTATCCAGGGTGTTTCAAATTATGTGTAGGTTAAGCCTTTGCCATTTTTTCTTCTATAATTTCATTTAAATTTATTTTATAAATAATTAAAGATAGCTATATGCACACTGTTTTCAGCTAAAAATTTATGCATAAACTTTTGAAATGGGGTTATTATAAGCATACTGTTTGTGCACATCATATATTTACTAGAATCTGTTATTAGAGAAAAACATCTGAATGTATATGTGTGTGAGTTCATAGCATATAGAGATATATATGTACACATGTATTGACAGCCTTTCAGTGTTCAATAAATAGCATGGTAATTTGAATAAGAATGTCTCCCATACACTCATAGTTGACTGTTTAGGGAGTCTCCTTAGGATGTGTGGCCTTGTTGGAGTAGGTATGGCCTTATAGGAAGAAATGTGTCACTACAGGTGGGCTTTGGGTTTTCAAATACTCAAGACAGTTCAGTGGCTCTCTCTCTTCCTGCTGCCTTTGGATTCAGATGTAGAACTCTCAGCTCCTTCTCCACCACCATGTTTGCCTGTGTGCCATCATGCTTCCTGCTATGATGATAATGGATTAAACCTCTGAAACTGCAAGACAGCCCCATTTAAATGTTTTCCTTTATAAGAGTTGCCGTGGTCATGGTGTCTCTTCACAGCAATAGAATTCTATCTACTGCACAACTAGTTTCCTTAGGTTGGAAGATACATGGATAGATCTGTGACTAGGGTGTTAGAGTACTAACATAGTAACACAAAGCAAGGCTTAACGAATAGTTCAGGGTTTAAATAATTTCTCAACGAAACCAAACACATATAATTTCACTTGGAATGAAATTTATTTAAACCTACTCACTTCCAAAATTTTACAGTAAGATTGGCTTGACAAATTTCAATTTGTGTCTCTAAAATATCAGAGCTTCCTAGGGAATCTTAGATCAGGCAACAGTTACAATCAAAGCAAAATATTAACATTTGATGAAAGTTTTACTGGCTTTTCAATTTCACTGTAAACAGGCGTGGCATTTTGTAGAAAACAATTCTGAAAAGAAAAAAGGATAAAAGGAAAAATAAAAAGGCAGAGATGTGAAGACAAATGGAAATGAGGGAGGATGGAATACTCACTTTAGAGCACCTTGATTTTTTCCAAATTCTGTGATTACAGCCACGTGCAGGTCACAGAATTAGAGATGAAAAGAACATTTTGGGGGACTGTTGCAAGGTAACTTCTTGCATTTTTCTGGCATCACTCTTCTTCCCTTCCTTGCTTTTCTTTTTCCTTCTACCTTTGTATGCTGTGCTGTGATTATGTGAAGCTATTGTGTCATATTGTATCCTGTCACTGTGTCCCCCATCTCGCAGAAGAAACACCAAGGAGGAAAGCCAACTCAAAGACTGGTTCTTCCCTTTCAGGGACTCCAAAACTGAGGGAGGCACTGGTGTAAGACTCCCCTTGCCACTGTGAGTACCAAGAGATTCCATCTCTTATGGGGCAAGCATCAAATGAATCTCTTGCTGCTAAATGAGTCCTCACTGGCCTAGGGACTGAAGGCCAAATCTTATGTTGTAAAACTGTGGTTACTTACCCTGGATCCCAACAAGCTCAGACCTACCAATGTACTTATCAGTCTCATTTTGCACCTTCCTCTGAATTTTTCTTTGTTTATTACATTGCAAAAACAATAAGTTGTAAGTTCATATAATTATTTGGTTAAAACAACTTGTTAAAAGGAGTGATACTTCCAACTACATCCAATCTGCACAGATTCTTTCCATCTAAGAAGCATCAAGGACAACTTTTCTTACTATATCAACCAAGAAAAATTCCTTATCATGTTTGAAGGCAGTTCAAGAAAGCTGACAGTTCTTATTCCCAACATTAGTGACATTTCACAAATGGTATATGAAAAGAGACAAAAGAGGAAAAACTTCAAAAGGACACCCTGTGTTCCTTTCTCTCCCTAGTAAAGTACCTCCCCTCTATTCCTCCCTTCAAATCATTTGTCGCATTTCTATTGCTCCCCCAACACACACACACACACACACACACACACACACACACACACAAAATGATTTCCTTTTACTTCCCTATGTGTGTGAGTGTGTGTGTGTGAATGTGTGTGCTCATGTGAGTGTTCAGGTAGGTTTGTGTGTGTGTGTGCATGTATATGTGTGTACTACTCAAGCAAAAAGGTTCTAAATATCAGCATTAATTATAAACATCAGCATATTGATAGTGATTATAAAAGGAAATATGCACTTCTTCCTGTTGTAGCATATAAATAAAGTTATGTGCTTTTAGCTACCTGTTAAAACCAGTATTTTAAAATGCACATGACATCAAAGAGAATCTCAATTCATTTAGTCAACCTGCACATACGGGGGACATATTTTCCATCAAGACTGATATAGTTTGCAGATATTCTGCCTTCCCTTCAAAATTCCTTATAATCTCCTTTCTTATCTGAATAAAAATACATCACTGATAATTACTCCATATAATTAAAATACAATGCTAAAAACAATATTTGGGATAAAAGAAACTTTCTTTACTAGATAAATTTGAGCATTGGGCATATTGAATTATCAACATTATATCAATGAATAATATGTGCTAAAATTATATAATCATATGGCTCTTCAGATAGGTATTCCAGCCTTCAATTAAAGAAATCACAAGAAAAAAGGAGAGGTTCAAAGAGATAAGCATGAGAACAAAGTTAGCCCAAGTTTGTCTAAATTCCAGTCCACTTTCATGAATGAGTAAAGAAGGTTTTTTTTGTTTTTGTTTTTGTTTTTTAGTTTATTGAACATGAATCTGTTCCTAAAGTACCTTTCTTGGATTTATGTCTGTAATTCTATACATATATTCTTTTCCCTCAAAAATGTTTCCTGAAAAACTTCAAAGCCATAAACAGCCTATAAAATAGTTCCTATCTTTAGTTTCTCTGGCCATACCCTGAGAATCACAAACTATTTAAAATGTTCCTTTGAAATTTTTATCCCAACTAACTTAACAGTAGTTAGTTACACTGTACTCACACGATCTTTATATTTACATTCATCTATCTATCTATCTATCTATCTATCTATCTATCTATCTATCTATCTATCGATCGATCTATCCACCCATCCATCCATCCATCCATCCATCCATCCATCCATCCATCCATCTATCTATCTATCTATCTATCTATCTATTTTGTTTTTTCAAGACAGGTTTTCTCTGTGTAGATTATGTTTTTTTTAATCAGTCAGATTTATATATCAATAAATTCTCAATTCACAACATGCACACACAATAAATTCAGAGTCAATTTGTGATACAAGCTGCCCACCTATATTAGACAAGTTATCCCAATTATTCTATCCTTTTACGATATTCTTAGCTACTTTTGTCTATATAAAGCCATGCAGAATCTGGATCATCTTCCTTTTCCCCCAAAAATCAAAGTTATGTATTAAATCTAGAAAGCAAAATCTTATTTGATATTATCCTAAAAACATTTTTCTTTACTGGGTTTTGTCATAAGATGAAAGATCCTTGCAATAAGGAGTCTATCAAAGCCAAATTTTACAGCCTGAGCTAGTCCAACTATACTGCCTCCTCAATTCAACAAATGTACAATGTTTATGAAATTACACTGATTCTATATATAAGGTAATAATTTTCTTATGAAATATATTAACAATAATTGTGGTTTCATTCAGTTATTGAAGAGTTAGTATGAAAAATGCATAGAATTTACTATTTTTCATCCAAGCCTTAAAGTAGGTAACAGTATTGGTCCCATTCTAGAGATGGAGAACCTAATCTATATAATGTTACAAAATCAATTTGTATATATACTGACATATGAAATATATAGAACATATACTTTAATATTTAAAAATTCACTACTAGTAGAAGTAACAAAGAGTTAATTTAACATAATTTTATCTAATATTAAAATGTAAAGCCACAATAGGAAAAATAAAGACTATAATCAAACATTCTATGTTCACTATAATAAAAACCTTTCAAATATTAAAACAATCATTGAAAGAAATAGCATTCACATGAAATGCAATTTCATGCATTTCTTTATAAACATACCTTTTTAACCAAGAGAAAAACAAACATAAACTATGGCAGTACTGATTTTAATTATGATGTATTACAAATTCTAATAATTATTGTAAAATAATTTATATGGACTTCTCTATGACCTAAACTCCATAGCTTATTATACCTATAAATGATCAGAATTGCATGTATCTTATGCTATTAAATACATTATTAAATAACTTTAAATAATAATAAAAGAGTGAAATTCCAGCAAATATTGCCCAATCTAAATTTAATTTACTGGGGGATGGAGAGATGGCTCAGTTGTTAAGAGAACTTCCAAAGGTCCTGAGTTCAAATGCCATCAACCACATGCTGGCTCACAACCATCTGTAATGAGATCTGACATCTTTTTCTGGTGTGTCTGAAGACAGCTACAGTGTACTTAGATATAATAATAAATAAATGTTGGGGCCGGAGCGAGCAGAGGTCCTGAAAATTCAATTCCCAGCAACCACATGATGGCTCATAGCCATCTGTACAGCTATAGTGTATTTATATACATAAAATAAATAAATAAATAATCTTTAAAATAAATAAATAAATTCAATGTACTGAAGAAATGTTTAGTAAACATGAATTACTGAAGAACAATTAGAAGAAAAAAATAAAATCAAGTAAATTTGACAATGAAAAATGTCAAACTGGACTAAATCAGGCTGGAATACAACACGAAGAAACAAGGCTCAGGAACTGAGCCTAAGTATTCCATTAATACTTAGGAATACTGTTCCTAAGTATTCCATTAATGTCAGGGACTCAGCTGACAGAAGGTGGCCCTTTCATGGAAGACTCTCACATGTCATCATAAGTGGCTGTTTTAGAGTCAAGAAAAATGCAATTAATATTGTGCATATCTGGCAGCACTAGGAAACATCTTAGACAAGGAACCTACTATGGAGTCCACCAACACTCCTAAAAGTTTAGGAGAAGAAAACATTCTTCCTCAGAAATGTATTAAACCACAGAAAGAAGACAGTATGCCTACAGGAGGCAAATTGTAAGTAAACACTTGTTGAAAAGATTTTTTTCAAAGATGATATATATATTTTTTTCTTCCAAAAGATCCACGGTGTCTGACTAACAGCTCTGTTACCCAGGGCGCACATCTCAGAAATCAATTTCTACTTCATAATGCAGTGGTTAAAAGTAACACCCATTTTCATTGTTCATGACTTGTCAGTAAATGGTTTTGTTTTGACTCAGCTTGCTAGATGGTTTTTCTGCTTCCCGCAGTAGAGGTTATTCATGTGACTACAATTATGAAGGCTCAATTGTGTCTGGATGCTCTCAGGTGGCCTCATCAATGTTCCTGGCTATTGATGCTGGATGGCGTATGGGCTACTGTACCTCAACAGAGGAACATAACTAGAGGGTTTCTTTACATATTAGAGACATTTTCCCAGAGGGAGGAAAAGTGAAAAACACATTGTCATGAGGTGATTTGGTTGTAAACTGTTCTCTAGCACTTCTGCTAAACCCCAGTTCAAAAAGCAAGGCACAGGTCAATACTGATTCAAAGGAAAGGAAGCAAATTCTCACTAAGATTACAAAGGTTGGTGGGCATTTTCATTTTGCTAAATGAAAGGACATAGATCCCAAATGAGAACACACCAGAGGATTTTCTCTATAGATAATCTATCTTGAAAATTTCTAAAATTATGAACAGACATTGCCAATTTATCATAAGCAACAATTATTCAAGCTAATGAAATGACTTTAATACTGGGCTTTTCCCTAGTTTTAGACCTAAGAGAAAAAAATAATAGGAATTAAACCTGAACATTCACCAAAGATGGCCTTGATAGCCTGCACCAATCTCGGGGCAAAGAAAAAAGAAGGCCAAATGCAGGGCACTGCTACACAGAGGCCAGTATTTTAGTGACATATATATTCTCTAATTCCCATCTCATCCTAAGAACACTAAATACCCTGATTCCTCTGTTCTAGGAATAAGTTAATAGGAAATATTTTCTACTAATCACCTTTGACATATGTGTGACTCTACAATAGCTCGCACAATCCTTTTGGAGATGAAGATTTGAAATTAAATTAGTTTGAAAATATGTTTTAGCATATGTCCATATCCTAAATTAGGATAAAAATTTCCAAAGCTAACAAATTCTAAATCCCTAAAGGAAAATCATATAGTCTTTGGTAGACATACAAATATAAAATTTGGCAGGTGATAAATTGATGTAAAAGCAGAAGAAATAAAGATTTTTGTGTATATTCAAAAGACATTCTCATCAAAAAATAAGATGTGCAGAACATACATCTAGTAATCCTTACCAAACTATCATGAGAGGTGGGACACAGGGGAAATCCCCAGACATACAAGTCATAACTCCTTAGAATGGTAAGTACTTATCCTTGAGTTCCAACCTTCTTATCTGTTAGTTGCATACTGTGGTCACCTAAAATCAAATGATTTGAGTTTAAGTTTGGACAGATTAAAAATCGAGATAGTCACAATGAAGCTGTAGGTCTACAGTATGAAGGAAAAGTGAAAATCAACAGCAATTAATGCAGAAGAACAAGGAGATAAGACCATGTGATGTTGTTGACTGTTACATACTACATAGTATCTATGATATGTTGGTATATTTCGGTGACTCTCTTATAAGCTATATGACCTCAAAGAGCATGTGTTGCCTCAAAAGAAGGCTTAAGATTTTTACTAAACTTGGGTCTTTCTCATATCCAACAATTTTGCTATTTTATTAAAAAAAATTTTGGGGGGGAGTTAAAAAGGAAAACAGACTGAAAATATACACATGTCAGGGAAAATAAATCAAATAAAAACCATGTATTTAAGGCAGAAGGAAAAGAAAAGTTAGTGTAATTTTCTTGGAGCATGCAATGGACTGTCCTGTGAGGACCCTTTGCAATCATGAGCATATACAATGGTGACAAGGAGGCACTGAGAAAAGATTAGCTACATGTGAGGTGTCAATTTTGATAACTATTTACATTCACATTACAAGATAAACCTTTTAAGAATAAAAGAAGAGCATGCAAGATTATGGTCCATAGTCAATATCTATTCCAGAATAGTAGGAAAGGGGAGATTCAATATCACTTCCTGTTCCAGTTTCTCTTACCTTGTTAGAAAAGAGCTCATCTCATAATGAAGCTGAAGGGGTTGCTTGGAGCCCTGTTGCTGACTTTATTTTTAAAGAGACCATGTAAACAAATGAATTAATATTCTAGAAATAAACCACCTAGGTCTGGCAGTAAATTAAAAGGCAAATATGGCATTATCTACAGGACTATTTTTATTCTCAATTTTTTTCTCCCTGAAAAGCAGTTTGCTATTACTGTACACTGAAGCTTTCTCAGAATAGCATCTACTCCATTTTGACTTGTAAGTTAAGAGGTACATGGTTGAGCATTTCTATTCATGTACTATATAGCAAATAAATAATCATCAAAGAGTATAAAGAATATTATAATCATTCATGTTTATATCAGAAATTCCCTGATACATCCATGAAAACCACTTAAGACTGAGTAATCTTCATTTCTTGTCTTTCTGTCTCATTGTTATGTATGGTGTTCCTAAAGATCACCATCACAATATGTATGGTGTACGGTAAAAAATATTTAAGTAACTTGACCATTTTGAGTAAAGAATGTAATAGGAATATTGAAAAAGCAATCTCAGACACTTTATTAGACTCTAAACTTAGAAGCAGAAATAATTTTTTATCTCACCACTATCTTGGAGGTATGCATTAAGGACTTTAAGGCTCTATTCAAGTGTAGGTAGAGAGAAGGCCCATACATGAGTGCAATGATGGCTACACTAAAATCTGTATTGGTTGTTGGCATTGATTCTATGTTTCAATGGCATGTGGAAAAAATAAAATGGAATCTGTCAAAAAAAAAAGTCTGTTCTAACTAATGATACTGAACATCACTGAGCACAAAATGTAAAAATGTTAACAGGAAGATAATAAAAGTGCCTCTAACTAGTGTGTGTGTAAGCAAAGAAATTATGGAGTGAAGGTCTGAAGAAATTCACTTCTAATGCTCCAAATCCCAGTATCAGGAACAATGCTTTCCATACCTACCCCATGCCAAAATTAATTAGAAAGTACAGGATGCCAAAAGTATGGCATTATAGCATACTTAATAGAAATATAGAATAATCACATTCAATAAAGTGACTTTGAATTTACTAAAGGTTAGCCAAAGTGAAACTTGGTAGAGAAGCCAGAAAGAAACTATAAGATTGAGAACATGTCAAGAAAACTTAGAAGTTTTATAGAAGTTTCTGTGTCCATCAGGAGTCAAAGCATAGTTCAAGGGTAAGTGATGTGCTGACAAGGGAACCAGTTCCTAGCTCCCAAGATTTCCTAAACCAGAGCAACTCTCCTATTTTGCGTCTTCTTCTTGGCCTCTGAGAACACTGACTGTGTTTCCTCTGGTCACTGTAACCTCATTTCACTATCCCAATCATAGAATTTAAAGCCTTCCCATTAACTGTATTGTTCATTCCTTAGATTCATGACAGCTAAGGTTGAGAAGATCACAATCACGGTGAAGACACCTAACTTTCCCATATGTGATCACCCTGAAGCTGCTAGATAGTTTCAGCCTACAGTCATAAAAACTCATTTTATAAGTGAGGAAAGTAAGGTTCAGAGGGGTAGAAAGGCTTTCTGTTTAAGTTGCAAAAAGCTAAACATAAGTTACAAAAATTCAAATATCATTTAATAACAATGGCATAAGACTAGTCCCTCCAAAACACAACTATGATTGTCCAGTCTTTCCTTTCATACCTACTACAAAATATACATTAAATGAGGACCAAATATCAGTTAATAAATGTATCTCAAATTTAATGTTTATATCTTCCATGTTATTAGAAAAATATGTGCACAATGTCACAGCACAATGTACATCCTATCTCCCATAATTCCTATAAATAGCATGACAATTCCAATTTTAAATCAGATATACTTTTATTGAATGGGATATAGTGAATTAAAAGATCTGTGACTCTTAGTATTAAAGTCTTCATCCATATGAATATGTCTTCATGCATAACATAGCATCAGTGTTGATGTATAAATTATAAGCAATTCATGTTATATATGCACACATATAGATGAAGCACTCTTACATATAAAATAAAAGTAAATCAAATATCAAAAACTAAAGGAGTTTGCTGTACTGTGCCAAAACATTTAAAGCATTCAATATTTTAAACACAATTTTTTTCAGAAGTA
Source organism: Mastomys coucha (assembly GCF_008632895.1). NCBI lineage: Eukaryota > Metazoa > Chordata > Mammalia > Rodentia > Muridae > Mastomys > Mastomys coucha. The sequence goes on along the minus strand of NW_022196912.1, from coordinate 76,772,706 downwards.
AATATCCATGACTTATTTTTATGATACAGAAATATTTTCACTTTCATTTCATACAATTTTTACTATTATTTTTATGTTTACTAGTAATGTAAGTCAATCAATTGATATTTACCAATGTCCAGAAATCTTGGGCTAATTAAATTCTGGATATAGTAGAATTTCTCCCCTTTTGCACAGTATGATTAAAGTCTTCTCAATTCTTTTAATATTGCTTGAATGTATACATTTGTTTTGTTTTTTCAAATATAGCAGATGTATTAAATTGTTAAAAATTGTTTTTAATGAAAGTAATCTCTGAAAAACCTAGTGAAAAAGATACTTCAAGTGAAAAAATGTAGCTCACAAACAACAAAAAGAAAGGAAGAGTTAGTTTTCATGTAGTTAATATGCTTCCAGTAGTAAATCACTTTAATGTGAATTGCCTGTAGTTTTGGAGATGATGTCTCTGGGGTCTAGGAAAACCTATTGCAAGACAGTAAATGAGTCTGGGGGTGAGCTCGGCAGGAGACTGTGTGCTTAGCATGGGGAAAGTCCTTCTTTGCTTTTTAGAAGTCAAAAGAGCATGGCCTCTAGAGAATAAGAATAATGTTCCTTCCTGGGCTGTTAGCACTTCTTAAATGGAGCTGAAAAGAGCAAAGCAAGTAGGTTAAGATAAGCAGTGTTGATTGGCTTCTGCTCCTGTTTAAATTAAACACACTAGTTGTAATTGAGAATGTCTTAAAGTCTTATTTTTTTCAAACTTTTCCTAAGAATTCAGAAAGTCTTCCCTTTTTTTTTTTACAAATTTGCTAAAAGTCCACTTAATTTTAATCGCTTATCTTACTATATCCTTTCTAGGCTCTTTTCTGTAGTAAAATGTAAAAATAGATTCAATTTTCTTTCCAAAACCTTCAATCATGATACACAGGAATTGTAACACTAATTCTAAGAAACTAAGAAACTCCATTGAAAGTATGTGCAATGTATTATGTAACTTATTTGTTTATTTATACCAAGAATATTCGAAATGAGTATAAGACATAACATATGATATATGTCTACTTTCTAGAAAGGAAGAAGTTGGTCATTTGGCATTTCCCTATTTAACCTTGGCAATTCCTGTGTAACAAGGTAATTTCCCACCTAACCGTGCAGGTGAAGAAATATGAACTATCAGGGTGAGAGATGGCTCAGTGGTTCAGAGCGCTGACTGCTCTTCCACAGGTCCTGAGTTCAATTCCCATCAACCACATGGTGGCACACAACCATCTGTATTAGGATACAACGCCCTCTTCTGATGTGTATGAAGACAGCTATAGTGTCTATATATATATATATATATTTAACATATACATTATGTTATGTTATTTATTGTATGTATAACATATACATACAATAAATATATAATTCTTAAAAAAAGAAAAACATGAACTATCAAATTCAGTTTTAGATAAATAGTATAAGTACTTTATGTAGCTAAAATATTAAAACCTGTTCATGCACTTTACTTGGCCTTGGTGTACTGATAGTACTTTATATAATCATGTAATTACATTGTAATTTTCTATCACTTGTTACCTATCATTCCTAATTACTGTTCAATTGTCATATAGCTTGGGGAAAAGCTTTTTGTCAGAGCACTGTCTGTCAGAGCACCATGAATTAAAAATAAATAAATAATAACTGCTTTAAATTTAGCATTAACTATTTCTGAATAAAATTCTTCCCAAAATTCTTCTCTTTCCTCTTTATTTACTGAGGGCATCATAGTACTATATAACTTAGGATGATGGAGTATAGTGAAAAAATGGTTTGCCTCTAGCTAAAACAATTTCTATAATTATAAACATAATAGCTTATTAACAGCACCATGCATACACCACAGGATCTATAAAGTATACTTCCTTAGGTTCTAAGATTAAAGGAAGGTATACAAATGAGGAGATAGGCTATGGAAACTGAGTAAGTGGATCCATTCTCAAAACTTAACTGTGTACATGGATCACCGGAATGATTTAACAGAATACATTAATGGTATATCTTAGAGAGTCACACTCACTTGCATTAGGCCTACATTTTAAACTTTACTCTTCCATGAACCAGAAAGCTTAGAACTATTTTCATTGTATAAAAAATAAAGGAAAAGAAAAGAAAACTTGAAAAAATAAATACCAGTATGCTTCATCTCTGAGTGAACATAATTACTAGAATAAGAAAACAGGCCGGGTGGTGGTGGCGCACGCCTTTAATCCCAGCACTTGGGAGGCAGAGACAGGCGGATTTCTGAGTTCGAGGCCAGCCTGGTCTACAGAGTGAGTTCCAGGACAGCCAGGGCTACACAGAGAAACCCTGTCTCGAAAAACAAAAACAAAAAAAAAAAAAAAAAAAAAAAAAAAACAAAGAAAAACAAGAAAACAGATTAGCTAGTTTATTCTTTAGAAAATTTCATGTGAGTTTTCTTCTTCCTCTTACTTCAGTACTAGCAAAAACAATGCTTTCAATGCAATTGAATAAGCCCCAATAGTTGTTGTGGAATAATTTCACTGATAGACAGGAACATTGTTAGATAGCTGCAAGTATCTCATCCTTACCACAGAACAGCACAGCAAGAGAGTCAGCAGAAAGCTTGGTCCTAATTTCACTAGCTAGAAAACTCAGCAAAACCACCAAGCCAATAGTGCTTCAAGCAGCAGTGCACTGGCTTAAAAGGACAAAGGGAAATGATGTCCCTTCAGGAAAGATGGAGGTGGGTGTAACATGGGACTGTGTTTAAATACCAGTGACACAAGAAGATAACACTTTAGAACCAAGAATCTATTGAATGGCAGAAGAGAAAAAAATAATAGCACAAACACACACACACACACACACACACACACACACACAAAAGAAGGGTGGGAGCATTCTCACTTAGATACCCTCATCTCTTCTATTTCTCTAGAGAAAGAGGAAAGAGATGTCTTTTGGCTGATATCAGTGAAAAACATAAATAGATAAACTTTTTTCCCTAAACAAACCTGTACAAGAGCTTCATATCAAAGTGGAAATGTATTAGGATGCGTCTATACACATTGCATTTTTTAAAAGAGGTTTGCAAAACACAGAATACAGGTCTTGTTCAAGGTCATTCTTTTTAAAAGAGAAAAAGGCAATCACTGAAAGGAACTCATCTAGAAGATGAAATCAAATGTCAACTCCTTTCAAGCTGACTCTCTACTCTTCCCTGTCCCTGTGTGGCCCATATTTGCCAGTTTTTCTTATTAGGAATGACTAAAAAATGATTTGTAAAGTAGGAGATCCTGGCTGGGAAACTCTCAGTATCATAAACCCATCAATGAACAAGAACAGCTCTGCCTAGGGATAATGTCTAACACCTTAGCCAGCATTAACTTTCCTTCCTTCCTTCCTTCCTTCCTCCCTTCCTTCCTTTCTCCCTTCTTTCCTCCCTCCTTCCTTCCTCCCCTCCGTCCTTTCCTCCTCTCCCTTCTTCCCTCCCCTCCTTTCTTCCCTCCTTCTTATCTTTTTCCTTTCCTTCCTTTCTTTATTCCTTCACCCTATGTTAGGAGCTCTATTTCCTCAAACATTTAACCTAACTCCACAAAGAAATGACCTTTTTAAACCACAGTACTTGCCTGAGCTTCTGAGCATTTAGAGTCTGGTTTGCAGATTTGTCTGCCTTCCTCTAGGAATAGGTGAATGGAGATAAGAGCTGACTTGCAAAAGATGAAGCCTTAAGTGAGAAAAGGCCAAAGAGATGGGAAACAGGGATGGGGAAGTATGTGTTTTTCACGTACCAATATTCTTCACCAGAAATGTAATTTCTAGTCATCCTCACATATGTGATTTGCTTGCAACTTATTATGTTGTCAATATTCCACACAAACTTAGGACAAGAAAAAAAAAGGCATCTCTCTGATATTTATCACATAAGGCAGCACTGTATGTGGGATTTTTTGAACGATAGAAGATTTCAAATAAATTAATTTAGAGAGAAGAGATATTTGAGATGAAATTCTCTTTAATTCCCTCAAATCTTGTTTTTTTTAGTTTGTTTTTTTTTTTTAAATTTTATTTTATACCTTTTTGAACCTGGGTAATGATACTTTTTTTTTTCCTCATTAGAACCCAGACAGTAGAGTATGGATTATCTTACTGTCTGAGTTGAGTTAACCTTTATATCCTTCCTCTGGGTTGAAGTTATACACTAAACCTGTATGAAGAGTGGCTCTCCTAGACTTCATGTTGGAAGTGCAAGATTAGTTGATTACATATGTCCCCCCCTTCTTTCTTTTTTTTTAACTGAAGGCAAAATAGGACTGCAAATGACCTGGTGTTATCTGGGTAAGCAGGAGGAGAGAAAGAAAGAATAGGTATGTAGGAAAAATGCACTTAGCTTCAAGGTTTCAATCCTGATAAATCATGCAATGTTTGAATGTCAAACAATTTTTGTAGCCTGCTTTCACCACAGGGTCTTGAATATTCATATGTAACAGGGAGTAAAGGAGAGGGCTCTAGTCATAATAGATGTGCAAATACCACCACCACCACCACCGCCCTACTCATCTCCAATCTCCCTTCCTTCAGACTAGGCAGCCACCCCAGCCACAATGAGCCCCACTGTCTGCCAGGGTGCTTGCTGAGCTCTCCAGCCCCGCCCCATGTAGTGTCAAAGCAGACCTGCCAGCTGCAGTGGTAGAGCCCAGCCCCCAAAACCCGCTGCATACACGGCCTTGTAGCACCACCACTCTGCAAGGGCTGCAGCAGCAGCAGCAGCAATTCTAGACTCCAGAAAAGGAGTCCGGACGTCAGCGCATAGGGACAACTAGAGCAGCTACACATTAGCTAGTGATCTGCAAATGCCATCATATGAATATCTACAGAAACGGAGGAGATGGAAGACAACTAGGCAGTGTCCCTGCACTTCCTAAGCAGCTTTAGCAAACAGAAGTCACCACCCCACACTTAGTTCCACCTTCATAGGTCAGACCCTGTCTCTGACTCTTAGAGCAGCTAACCACCGACCCACCAAGCCAAACCTCTGTGGAGTGCTACAAGCAGGTAGTTCTGAAGGCAGGAGATAAACCAGCACTCCTCAGCTGAAAAATTTCAGACCTTCTACACTATGGAATTAAACATTGACAAGACTACTTTGGAAGTCGCTTTATGTTGTTGATTCAAGTCCCCTCGAGAAGGAAGTGAAATTTTCTCTAGGGAACAGGCATCATTGGTGGGTAGAAGATAGAATGAACAAGGTTCAAGGATAAGGGGCTTTGGAAGTTAACTAAATTTGTTCTGCCTCCTCAAAGTGAAGGGAATCTCCATTTTCACATATCAGATCCAGTATGTTAATTAGGCAGTCGCAAATCCAACCTGTTTTTAAATCAAAGCACTAGATGGAATTTTCGAAATACCTATTGTACACAAACAACAAACACTGGGACACAAGCCTCTGTCCACCTCTGAGATAAAGCAGGTGGGGCCAGGGCTGATGTTGTCACTGGGGCTGGGGCTAGGGCTGGGGCTGGGGCTGGGTGGTGGCTATTGGTTTTTGGCCTCGGTCTCCTATACATATAAAAACGACCTCTTTCATGGATCTCTTTTGCTACATCAAATCAAAGCCAGGCAGTTAAACACCTAGTCTCAATACACACACACACATACACACACACACACACACACACACACACAAATATGCACACACGCACACAAGACAATGAATTCCTTTTCATCCTAAGCAAGTCCCAAGAAAACTCCATTTCACATCAAAGTCTCCAGATGCTTAATTCACAACTACTAAAAGGATCTGGGAAGATCCTACACAACAAGGGAAGGAAAACAACCTGGTACAGGATGTAAAAGGATCCAAGGGAGGAAAAAAAAAAAGATCTTTGATAGATGTGGGGGGCGGGGAAGCAAACACCGGATCTCACTTCAGTATCTGGAGGGTTGGCTACCAAATGGTCCGCAGCAACCATAGCCTGAAGATAACATGAACGGTTCATCTCTGGCACCTTCAGACAGGTTCAACAAGCCTGGCCCTTTTCAAAAACTCTCCTCGGGCTTGATGTATTCATAGATAGATAGATAGATAGATAGATAGATAGATAGATAGATAGATAGATAGATAGATAGAAAGATAGATACTTCACTACCACAATGAGTGTCCAGATAGAGACTTACATTTTATGTACCAGAAACTGCATACCCCCTCACTGAGCAAGCGCCCTTGGATACCCATCCCTTTCTAATGATTTTCAAAACATTAATAAGTAAAGTAGCCTGCAATGCAGATAAGATGCTAGAAACAAGACCTTAAGGAAAGTGGGTGAGGCAAGTAGTCCTTCATTGTTACCTGGTGCCTCTAGGGGGAAAGACGGTCGTAGGAAGACTTTCTGCCGGCAGGTAAGATCCAGGCAAGGTGGCTCCAGGTGGCTGTCACAGTCGTACTGGGGTCTCGCTCATCACTTCGCTGCCCTTTGCCATAGCTCAGCACCCGCATCCTAGGGAGTCAGAGAGGTGGCTCCTGCCCCTGCCGTCGCTGCTCTCAGGTCGCGCTGGGTGGGGATTCAGCGCAAATCGCCCCATGAAACCGGTGGCTCCGCGACCGGGGAGCGGGCAGAAGCAGGGCGGCCGCGCACACACAGAGACACGCTCACACACACTCACACATTCTCAGCCGGGCGCGCGCGCACTCACACTTGCACAAGCACTCCCAGAACCGCACCGGGAGGGAGAAACAGAACTGGTCCTTCTCTAGATCCGCTCCGGAAGCCCACCAGCCCGCCGGCAAAGAGAGCAGTCGCTTTCTCACATAGCCCTTTGATCACGCTTCCTTCAAGTTCTCCTGCAGCCAAATCCTTGGAATTCAAAAGCTGGTGACATTTCGCTGGGGAGTAAAGGGAGTCCTGGAAGGGCTATGGAAGCGTCGGGGATTCGTTAAGCAGTTTGAAAAGCAATCCTCATTACCTTGTTTGAACAGTAAACCAGCTCGAAGTTTGGGCTTCAAATGTTGTGGACAGACACATTCATATTCTTCGGACCAAAACAGGAAAGTCAAGATGCAGGGAAATAATACAGCTGCAAGTCCCTCTCTTGACCTTGCGATGTACCTGGAAGCTGGTTAATACAGCCACTTTCCAAGCCTCTGGATTAAGTGATCCATACACCTGGGTTCACAGCCCATCAGCCTCCCGGAATCCAGCCAGGAAAACGAGTCTGGGTGTCCTCCACGCTCTGCGAGAACCTGGGCACGGAGGGGCATCTCTGAGTTAACACGTTTGCTTCTGGGCAGTTGGAAAAAAGACTGTCAAATGCATCCGATAGGCGCGCGCACATACACAGGCGCACAAACATACGCAAAACACACACGCAGCTAGCTGGAAAGAGGCTTACAAAACACTAGAGAAACACCAAGATGACTATAAAAGGTGGGAAAACCTCCAGATTCGTGCCGGGAAAACTGAAGGGCCAGCCGGGAAATTCCAAAAGTCTTCTCGGGTCTTTCAATATTCATATTTCTATGCCTCCCCTTTTCTATTTCTCCTTTCCAGAATCTTTCATGGATCTGCCCCACCCCCGTCGAGTTGCGCCTTTTTCCCCCCTTAAGATAACCGACCACACAACATGAATTACATGGGTGCGTTGTGCTCACAGCTCCACAAAGTCCAGAATCCTAAGGACCAGCTAGCTGAGAAGCCATTCACATCTGACATCTTCAAGGGAAGAAGAAAAGCACGCAGGCGAACACACACACACACACACACACACACACACACACACACACACGGTTCCTGCTGCTCTGCACGGGCTCACCGCCTCCCCAAGCAGCTGCACACAGCGCGGTGGGCGCCCCTCCCGCTGGCTGAGGCCCTGGGACAAGGGTTCAGCTCAAGCTGGAGGCGGGAAGCTGCAGTCCGGGCTGGCAGCCGCCGCCCCGGCAGGCCTGGGAGAGCCGCTCCCCAGCGTGGTGCGTGCAGGCAAAGCCGGCCCAGAGGAGCTGCGCTCCGCGCTGCAGCATGGAGGCGGCGGCGGCGGCGGCGGCGGGCGCGCGGCCGAGAGCTGGTCCCTAGCTGCAGTGACGAGAACGGCCGCACCTCCCAGAACCCTAGAAACAGGAGACACCCCCAAGCCGTAGCAGCTATGCTCTCGGCCTTTGAGATGCCGGGCTGGATGTGTTCAGAGAACCGATTTACCGCTGGCGGTGCAAGGAGAGGGCTAGCGCTGTGCCTCCAAATCCCTAAGCAGAGAAGGCGCGGAGGCGTTGCAGGAAGGGGGGGAGGGGAAGCGGTGGAAAACCCGAAGGGAGAAGGCGAACTTCAGGGGCATCCCTCTGTTGGAAATGAACTGCCTGATCTAGTCTCCCACTGACCTGTGATTAAGGGAATAATAATTTAAATTTAAAAAAGAAAAAAAAAGAAAAAATGTGTCACTCGATCAGGCTGTGGCTTCTAATGACAGTGGGAAAAGTGATTAGCTCTAAACCGGCAGAAAGAAACCCAGCCTAAGAGCTTCTAGCAGAAACACCGGAGGCTGGCTTCCAGTGTTCCCTAGTCTCTCTCTCTCTCTCTCTCTCTCTCTCTCTCTCTCTCTCTCTCTCTCTCTCTCTTTCTCTCTCTCTCTGTGGGGGGGGCGGCGTTGGGGGTTGATTTGCTTATGAATCAAATGGAAGCGGATTCCAAAATGAACATTTACTTTGGGGAATCTGCGCGGTACGTACTCGGCATAAAGAAGTGATGAAGCTAACCACATTTTAGTGTACAGAGCTTAACCAGACCGAAGTAGCCGGCAGAAAGGCCTGGCCTCCGAGGTCACCTGCATGGGGGAAGGATGTGGAGCCGGAGAGAGATGTGGTACAGAGGAAAGCAGAACAAGCCTCTTGGGCAGGGCCCTCCCTGGCTTTACTCTCTTGGAATTCTGCCAGGGTTCCCGGATTCTCAGTTAATTCCCAGACTCAAATCCCAGAAAAGCTCGCAGAAACCCCCAAAGACAAGTAATTAAAGAAAAGGCTTCCTCCGGTCTGTGGAGTGGTCGGAACCCAGTCCTTTCAGGATAGAGTTGGTGAGCAATCTTTGGTTTCTGTGCCTCCCTCTAAGTTCAGACACTAACCTGAACCAAACCTGAATGGAAGAGTTGGGGGGTGGGAGAGAATACTGACTACCAAGGAGCACTTCCTTGCCTACTTGGTATAAAAACAACCATACTGCTGTTCCTCCCAGAATAGGATGCTCTGGAATTTTGCTTCCAGTTAAAACCAGAGGCTTAACCGCTGCCTTGCGAACTCACAAGGGCGTGCACCTTCAGGAACACCCACGGGCCCTATCCAAGTGCGCGCACGGGCACCCACGCGTAATCAAGACCCACACAGCTGCCTCTTGAGAGATGAACTCAGCCTGGAGTACTTTAAGTGGTAACTGCTCCAGTTTTCTCTTCTCTTCTCTGGGCTCCCCCTCTTTGCTTCCGATCAGATACCATCCAGGTTTACCCCTGGGTAGTTTGTCCCTGGATTTAGCAATCCGAGCTACTTGCTGGTTACTTGATTCCGAAGGAGCGTGGCTGGGGCTGAGATTCCCGCTGCGCAGTCTCAGTGCTTTTCTGCCACACTGGACGGAGCTCCCGGTTCCAGTGCAGTCTCCAGCGGTAGATTGCGGAGCTGAAAGCGAGTTCGAGTGTCCGAGCATCTCTCTTAACAGCCGGGCTCTGACCAGTAAGATTCCATACAAATCTGCAAAAGGACTCTGGAGGACAAATACTTCAACCGACACCATGAAGTCCAGGAGAGTCTCCACTAAAATCGTGAGTGTTTCTCCATTGGGTTTCTAGTCATGGAATTGGATAACCGAGTATTCTAAGAAATCCCTAGGGAGAGCCTTCACCTGAGGAGGCCATTTCTGAAGGCACAGGAGAGAAAGTGCTGCTTTCTGGCTTCCCTTTAAACTTTGCAGCTTTGTGGACTTCAGGGCGAGTGGTGATATCGCCCCAGCTTGGATTCCAGGAAGATCCAAATGAGCACTTCCAAGTACTTTAGGATGTGGGGGTGACTTCTTTTGCCTTCAGGACTGTCCCACTTGCTGTCCTGCTTAGCTGAAAGAACTAAAAGTCTCCGAAACAAGTATTTGCGGTTCACCAAATGAACAAAGTTTTTCAAATATCCAAATATTGATTCAGAATCCAAAAGACCTTTGCCTATCTGGATTGAATAACTTCCTTTTCCTCTTTCGTTTACATTTTTTATAGCCAGACAGAGGTGAGAAGAGGACTCTTCGCCAACTGGGCCAATTGAAGATGCTAATAGTTGGAAATGAGACAAAATTCAAATTTCACTTTGGGGTGCCTTTTATTAAACTTGTTTAGTGGTGAGAAAGATGACACCACCTTTTGGCTGAAGTGGATGAGTGATGAACAGAGTTTATCTCAGTGTTCTCTCAAGGTCCAACACTTCCCAGGCAGAAATGCCCTTTAACTTCAGGCTTTCACTGTGCTTTGTGGAAGGTGTTTGTGCCCATCACACTCCCCATCACCCCCCCATCTCCCTCTAGGAAACTGTCTGCTAAGGCAAGAATCTTTCATTCTGATTGTTTGTCTTGTTTGTGTCCTTTGCAAGCTAATTGGAGATTGCAATGTAGAAGAAAGGGCGTTATTTTCCATGATTGTTTTTAGAAAGTTGAAGAAGAGCCCATGGTAGTTTTCATAAGTGACAGAACTAACAGAAAGTACTTTTTTATTATTTTATAGCAAAACACAAAGAGAGGGGGAGCACAAGGAGGGAAGGAGGGAGGGAGGGAAAGAGTGAGAGAGAGAGAGAGAGAGAGAGACAGAGAGACAGAGAGACAGAGAGACAGAGAGACAGAGAGACAGAGAGACAGAGAGAGTGTGTGTTCTGGAAATTGGTTATTAAAGAAGATTTTTATTTACTTATCCAATTGCTAACTCTAAAGCTGTTACTTTTTTCAATAGTTCATACACTTAGAATAGGATTCTTTAATGAAGCATTTAAAAAAGAAAACCCTATCCTCAATAATTTGGATTAAATTTGGCTTATTTCTTGGTTATCTTAATTAGTCCAAATTCAACTTAAGCCAAATCATTTTTAAAAACAATTTTCAACTTTTTGTTTCCTCCAAGTGATTTTCCTAAGAAATGATGGCCATACATGTTAGAATTCTCATTTTCACAGAAATGACAAAAATAAATAAATAAAGAGCTGTGTTTTCTTAATTTCAGGCAATAAGTGGAAATGTTAATAATTTACAGTCAAAATGATATATAAGGCATATTCCTGATTTCTTCATGCACTACTATTTTTCATTGACTTGCTCTAATATAGGGAGAAATATAACCTACTCCTTTAAAAATTGATATTAGCTACAGAGTTCATGAATCTCACTTCTGTGAACTGACGCATGTAGTAAGTCACCATACTAATCCATTCTTTTCTTCCCTGTACCTTCTAAGAAGCACATTTCTATCGGAAACATCTCCATGTGTTGAGTAATGGTTGAGTTAGTAGCTATTGGTTCTGTAATTAATTTTTGGCTCTGTGACCTTAAAGCTTCCAGATGATATGAAAAAAACAAGGAGAGGTAAAGTTCTGATTTGAACATTGAGAGAATAATTTAAGGCAAAGCAAATAAATTCCATGCACTGAAGATTAGATTAATAGCTAATAAAGCTGTGACCTTCATAGTTCTGAAGTTTGCTTCAGAGCTTATTTCTGACATTTCTGATCATGAAGCTCGTGAGTGAAGAATATTGTGGCTGCTAAGTCTTACCCCAAAACAAATAACTTTTTAGCAGAATTGAGCATCTGACTTATCTCTGATATATTTATTAAGAAGTTTTTATACATAATTTGGGCTAAAAGTATAAGAAATGATACTCATTTTTACTATACCTCAGTGACAAACATGCCCCTGCCCTCTTAGTTATTTCTTGAGCTTTCACTTGACTTATAAGGACACATTAGCTTTCTGGAATCCTTTATGAGGTTTCTTCATTTCCTGATGGGAAGGGGACTATCACTGAAGACTCGATCTCTGGGTGGAATGCTGTTTTCATGGTTTCTTTCTTTGTTACTCTACTCTCAAAAAGTTAATGTTGAGTCTCAAATTTGGAAATTCCAGTGCATTAAAAAAATAATACTGGACACTGGACAGGGATTTCCTGAGAGTTTACACAAAGGGGGTTATGTCAGCGTTAAATGTCTCTGAACAAAACAACAAACTTTAAGCATTGTTACTACTATCCATCCTTTTCATTCCTGTTTTTGTTTACAGTCTGACAAACAACTCCTTAGTTACTATATTACAGTGTATCATTCCAATGAAGAATATCCATCAACCTAAGAAAGAAATGATAGTATTTTGATTTCTTCCTATCATCAAAGCTACTTTGTCAAGCTAGATGAAACTAATTATGATTATTATGTCACTCTTTACTAAAGTGTGACTGAGCTGCCACAATTTATATATTTTGGGACTAGAAAGGCAATTTGTTTCCTAAAAAGTAAAGATTCTAGGTAAATGAACACCGGAATCCAGACTACTTAGCTATGTATGCTTGCTGGTTGAACTGAATATAAAGTACAGTACTTTTAGACTTTTTATATTTTACAATGTTTTAGAAAGATTATTAAACCCTAGGTTTTATTCATTAAGCATTTTCTTATATTATGTTCACAAATATGTATAATCTTATGAAAATTTGACAATTTACATTTAATCTCTAAGCTCTCCTCTAAAATCAAGCTAGTTACGAAATAGCTATTCTGAAAACGAGTCTGAATTATCCTTATGACTTGATGTATGCACATAACTGGATACAATGAATCCTATTAGATAAAAGTAATAAGGCATTTGAAAGGCTTTAATATACTTCTATTAAAAGCCCTGTGGTGAAGTATGCAGCAAAGGCTTTATTTTATAGATGTAGTTGATGACTTTTTTTCCTGTAAATTCATGGCAATCTTCTGCCCTCAGTTTCAGGCAGGTGACACAAGTGGGTGATCACAGGTAAGATGACACACACTTATTTGAGACCATAGTGTTCTATTTTCTGAAGTACCAGCCCCAGGAGACTTAAATTAAAAATATATGTCAATGTATTTGATTAAAATGCATTTACATTAAGGTAAAATAATGATGTCTGATATGTTTTTTGAGTATGAAAGTATATAGTCTCTTCCAAACCCCATATGCATATTGTAGATCTAAGGTACAAATTGAATGTCTCCCCACATTTCTCTCCACCATTTTTTTAGACATAGTCTCTCAATGAACTTTGAAGTAACTCTTTACATTATGCTGGATAGGCCAGCAAGCCCTCGGTATTCACCTGCCTCCCTGTTCTCCAACCCTAAGTGCTGGCATTTTGCTTTGGGATAGGAATACAAATTCAGATCCTCATGTGTGTCCAGCAAGCACTTTTAAACACTGAGCTATTCCCTGTACCATCTGCCCATACCAGAACAATTTTCTGACATCAGCTTTTATAGATGACCTGGGAATTTTCCGCCACCTCTTCAGTAATTGTTTTTCTTTCTAATCATTGAGTTTCAGTAGGAGAGACTGATTTACTGTATGTTCTGTACTCACTTTTTTTAAGATAGCCTCCCTTTTTTTCTCAATTAGTTTGGTTACCATGCTTAAAAGTTCCTTTGGTTCCATTGCTCTGGTCTTTTGTGGCTTGAGAATAAAAGGGAAATATTTTTTGATGGGCATTGGATTGTTTCTTCATACAGTGATGTTCAACTCTCTGCTAATAGACCAGGGATTGCATGAATCACCTTGCTTTTGACTAATGTTCTTCACTATGCCTGGAAGAGAGGAACTGATCATAGTTCTCAGGCTTGTTTTCTCTCAGTGTGCTTAGCCAATCGCCAAATTATTTCATTATAATATGGATTTTATTTCTCTACTAAGACTTATGAAATCCAGATATGTCTTTCTTTTTTTTATTTTAGATATTTTCTTTATTTACATGCGAATTTCTCCATTCCCAGTTTCCCCTCCAAAAAACAAAGAAACAAACAAAAACAACAAAACCAAACCCCTGTTGCCTCCCCCTTCCCCATGCCTGCCACCCCACCCTCTCCCACTTTCTGGCCCTGGCATTCCCCTACACTGGGGCTCAGAATCTTAAAAGGGCCGAGGTCCTCTCCTCCTATTGATGATCGACTTTGCAATCCTCTACCATACACATGCTGCTTGAACAATCAGACCCCTCTATGTGCAGTCCTTGGTTGGTGGTTGAGACCCTGGGAGCTCCGAGGGTACTAGTTAGTTCATGTTGTTGTTCGTCCTAAGGGGCTGCAAACCCCTCAGCTCCATTGGTCCTTTCTCTAATTCCTTCACTGGGGACCCTGTACTCAGATCGATGAATGGCTGTGAGCCTCTACATCTGTGTTAGTCAGATACTGTCAGAGACTCTCAGGAGATGGCTATATTTAGGCTGGCTTGCCCTTCCTTCAGTCTCTGCTCCATAGTTAATCTTCTTGATCTCTTGTGAAATGTCTGCAAGTCATGGACAACTTCTAACTCCTACTTCAGGGTTGCTTTTAGGATATTCACTCTTACTTCCCTAGCAGGCAACATTGGAATATCTAAACAATGTCTTCCCCAACAATGCAAAGCATAGCATGGGACATCATTTGTCTATGTTTCTTGAATACTTGAGGGTTTTGTGCTTCAGAATGAAATTCGAATACAAGCTGAGAGATGACTCAGTAGTTAAGAGCACTTACCCAGGTCTAGGGTGAAAAGATGTTCATATCTATCCAGAATCTATCCAGAATCAGCTCTAACAAGGATCCAAAACCTTCTTTTACTCTCCTCTGATGTCCTCAGGAACCTACATGCATGTGAAGGTAGATGTCTATATACATTTACAAATAAATAAATAAATAAATAAATAAATAAAATCTTAGAAAAATGCTATGTTTAAGGTTTGTTGAGACCTACTAATCATCTTTGTAAACTAGCTATTGGGAGCAATCTCTTGCAAGTCATGTAATAAATCAGATTCATTAAAGCATATTAGAAAGAAATCAGTTCCAAATGGAACCAAAGTCTGATGCTTTATTAAATCAGGGAAATGTGTCCATCTTCAAAATATATTAAAGACATTCTACTGCTACTGTTATTTTCCCTGGAATTAAATATTCCATCATTTGGATGAGGCAATACTGGTGAAGTTCTGAATAGTGACGTGGCACTATTGAGACACTACTTGGCTTTGAGATATTAGTCCTGACACCATACCGTGATAAGATTTGCCATGCAAAGAACCTGATTAAAGATTATTATTTGGCTCCTCCTGAAACACATTTTTCTGTCTTATTTAGTTATTATTGTTTTTTTTTGTTTTGTCTTTTTTAATGTATAGATTGACTCACAATTATTTTTTATTGTGTATGTTTTGACTTTTAGGGGTAAAATAATCTCTCAGAGGGATTACTTTTCTCTTTTGTTTTGCTTCAGTACAATATGATATGTTTTTGATATACTGTGTTCTAAGTAGGAAATGCTCCAACTGGAAGGTTACAGTACTGAACACAGCTCAAGAAGGTGGACACCGTCCTGAACAGAATCTGTTTAGCTTTGGAAAAGAAACTGAATGTATCTGTGATCTGCTGAAATGTTCTGTGGCTTCAGCTATGACCTTGTCACAAGTTCTGCCCTCAGATGCTGTGTAGAGCAGATTTACATAAACAAAAAGTTCTTATTAGAAACAATGTGAACATGAACTTTCCTGGTTTTTATGTTTTTTCATTTCCAACAATATTTATTTTACTTATACCTTTGATGGTGTAATGTGTCAAGGAATGGAACAAACTATAATTTAACAGCTTATTTTGTGATTTTTAAGAAATCACAAGTTTTCCTCTGCTATTTTAATACTGAACCAAGCATATGCTAGATACACGAAGCATGGATGAAACAGATTGTTCAGTATGGTAGATCATATTTCAGAGGATGTTTTATCCTATTCTTAAACTAAGAAGTGCTTAACAGGTGAAACGGAATGGCTACCAGAGCCACAAAGCAAGCTGATGAGACCCTATTTCAACTTAGAAATCCTGATTAAAATCCATTGACAATTTGTTCTCTTTGTTGTTTCTGGCAGTGTGGGGACTTCAGTGTGTGCTGATGGTGAATCAGCCTAGGAACACGGTGTGTTAAGCTTGACTCCAAATGTATAAGTAATTTCTCTATTGAATATGACATTTGGTTGTACTGTATCACTGTTTACCTAAAATTATAATCAGAAAATTGACATTTATCATTAATTCAATATGTAGCCCCTTTGTTTCCATGTGCATATTCCTATTCTGACATGTTCCATGATATTTGCAGCCTAAGAAAGAAAAAATTAACATATATATTAAGTTTTAGAATCCATTTAGAATAAAACAGGATCTTGATGTTTGGAAGGTTATTCAGAACTATGAAAATTATCTTCCTCTCTATTGTTTGTGTAATATTTATACTACCTCATCAATCCTGACTGCTATGGATCTCTTAAGGACATTTTTTCTTATATTTGAAGCGAATATAGTAGCTGTAGTTCTTAACTACTCTTTACAGTTCAAATGAGTATATAATTAATATATATTAGGTAGGCTTATAATATATGAATGCCTTCATACATCACTCTAAGTATACATCCTTGTCTGTAATAACTACCTTAAGAAGGAATTCTATTTAGGGAATAGTAAAATGACTCAGTCAGTGAAGTGTTTTCCAGGAAGCTCATGATTTGAGATCAATCCCCCCAAAACATTTAAAAAGTCCAAGTACTACTGAGAAATCCTGACTCCTGAAACAGGATGAATTAACACCTCATTCGAAAGAACACATAATGTTGTCCCCATTGGAATACTCAAGCAGAAAAGGCATGTCTTCGCCAAATCCTTCCCAGCAGGACTCAGGAAAGCCTGTGGAAAGGAGGCAGCAAGAGTATAACTGCCTGAGTGGATTGAGGCCAAAACAATCAAACAAACAAAATGGCTCTTTTTTTTTTTTTTTTTTTTTTTTTTTTTTTTTTT
>NW_022196912.1:76704953-76754883 GCF_008632895.1 Mastomys coucha | reverse complement strand
CCATCCCCCTGCTCACCACCCCACCCTCTCCCACTTCCTGGCCCTGTATGTAATTCCCCTACACTGGGGCATAGAGCCTTCACAAGACCAAGGACCTCTCCTCTCGTTGATGACCAACTAGGCCATCCTCTGCTATACATATACAGCTGGAGCCATGAGTCCCACCATGTGTACTCTTTGGTTGGTGGTTTAGTCCCTGGGAGCTCCGAGGATACTAGTTAGTTCATACTGTTGTTCATCCTAAGGGCGTACAAACCCTTCAGCTCCTTGAGTCCTTTCTCTAGCTCCTGCATTGGGGACTCTGTGCTCAGTCCAATGGCTGTGAGCCTCTGTTTCTGTATTAGTCTAGTACTGTCAGAGCTTCTCAGGAGACAGCTATATCAGGCTCCTGTCACTTGCTGGAATCCAAAATGACTCTTTAAATCAACAGGATTGAAACACACATTAACTCACAGTGACTGAGGCAGCATAAATGAGCATGCACAGGTCTGTACAACATAGGGTTCTAGATCTAAAAGAACTGGACACATGCTACCACTTCTAAACCTGAAGCTAACTCCAATTAAGAATCACTTGCAAATGAAAATTTAGTTTCCACTAAGAGAATCTCTCTGGGGAAATAAACTAATCTTAAGTGTAGACTGCATGCCCAGCACTAGATGGCCAACAGAAAATGAACTCAGTGGCATTATTGGAGGTTCACTGCCTCATGCAGGTCATGTCAGAGTATTTTAGTTTTTTTCTTCCTTTTATTATCATATATATATATATATGATTTATTTATTTATTATTTATATGACACTATAACTATCTTCAGACACACCAGAATGAGGCATAAAATCTCATTACGGATGGTTGTAAGCCACCATGTGATTGCTAGAGACTGAACTCTGGACCTTTGGAAGAGCAGTCAGTACTCTTAACTGCTGAACCACCTCTCCAGCCCTCCTTTATTTTATTATAATTCTCTCTCTCTCCCTCTCTCTCTCTCCCTTTCATTGTCTCTCTCTGTCTCTCCCCCTACAAGTGTTGTATATATGTATTATCACTACTAGTTTATTGCTTTTATGTAATTCTTGAGTGTGTTCATATGTGGGTTGCTGTATCTATATTTGTTTCATATTCTTTTTCGTTTTGTTTGTCTGTCTGCTTCATCCTGGGAGAAGTAGAGGAAGAGGCACCCATAAATAGGACATATGAAATGACATGAAGAAATCTATTTTCAGTAAAAGGAAAAACATTAGACAAAAAAAGAAAATCTCTCAATTTCTCCTATTAAATAATTATATTATTATTTAAAATATAAGAAACCCTTTTGTTCCTGTAATTTTTTTTATTATGATGTGATATGAGGCAGGACTTTTTCTCTTTGTTGTTGTATATTTCATGTTTTCTTTATGCTAAAAAGGTATTAGAGAATTGAACTATACAAAACCAGTGGAACTTTTAAGACTGAGAAATTTTAACTTATAAATTGCATTCTGATGATGTAAAAAATATCCTATATACTGGTGTTTAATTTTCATGGCATGTCAGGGAAAGTGTTCACCTTGACTATACAGAATAATCAACTTCCAAGACTGTTGGTTTTTTTTTTTTTTTTATTTTTATTTATTTTTTTTTTTGAGTAGTGTCTGCCTTGAGGGAAGGGAGAAGTGAGTGAAGCTGTTTTATACTTACAGTCCCTGGACAGACTTGAAAAGAGAGCAAATGTTTGTTTAAATATTTAGTGAAACTAATTCTATAATGAAAATTGGGTCTTCCTATTATGTGATCAAAATATAAGAAACCTTTGAAGAGAGTATAAATAGAAACATGTAGCTTTAAAGTACACTGGCTGATAAGTGCAAATCTTAGTTTCACAGAACATGTTCAAAAACGTCACGTCCACAACATTTATTCATCACTACAAATGAATTTCAACCTCCCAGTCCCAGAGATCAGTTTCAGTGCTGTACAGCAATTCACACATCCTCATGAGATCACAAACAAGAAATGGCTATTTTGAGAATGCATGCATCTGCTGTGTTTTTTCTTTTTTTTTTCTGTATTTTTATTCCCAAGAGAAAATAAGCAAAATGATCGTGTAGATGTTATTAATATTATTTTTCAAAAGAAAAAATTCAGTTCGCATTCTTTAGTCTGTAAGATGGGGGAGCTGTTGCATTACAGAAACTAAGCTGATGCCATTCCTTTAAAAGCTTGGCTCTGATTAAACCATTTGACATGAAAATGATGACCCAGTCCTTTATAAACAACAGCAGAAGTTGGGTATAATCTAATAAAATGTTGTTTTGTTTTAAAGTGCTTTACTTACAGAAAGAATTTTGATTTAGTAGTATTGTATTTAAAACAATTATCAATTATTTCTACAGCACCAAAACATATTGATTAATGTTCTCTTTGGAGATACAAAGTACTGAGCTGTACACAAGAAAGTTTATACATCTGGACTACTTGAGAATATGTTTATTTATAAATAAATGCCTTGTTAACATTTAACTGTACTTCCTCATAAATCCTGACAAACCCAGTATATCTCTTAATCCCTGTTAAGTGTAAGTGAGAAGAATGAATTACCAACTTATCCCTGAGTAAATCTAAGTCAGGAAAATACAAATAGAATGTCTTCAGATTTTCTCATAGAAGAGAAAGTGGGAAATATTCTTGAATGAATTGGTACAGGAGACAATTTTTCTGAACAGAACACCAGTGACTCAGGCACTAAGATTAACAACTGATAAATGGGACCTCATGAAATACAAAGATGCTGTAAGGCAAAGGACAAAACGGCAGCTGGCAGATTGGGCAAGGATCTTCACCAACCCTACATCTATCTGAAAGAGGGTTAATAACCAAAATTAAGAAGAACTGAAGAAGTTAGACACCAACAACTCAAACATCCCAATTTAAAAAATGAGGTACAGAGCTAAACAGAAAATTCTCCACAGAGAATCTTGAATGGCTGAGAAATACTTAAAGAAATGCTCAAAGTCCTAGTCATCAGGGAAATGTAAATCAAAAACAATTCTCTGGTTCCATCTTACACCCATCAGAATGGCCAAGATCAAAACCTTAAGAGGTAGCACATGCTGGTGAGGATGTGGAGCAAGAGAAACACTCCTTCATTGCTGGTGAGAGTGGAAACTTGTAAACAACTATGGAAATCAATTTGGTGCTTTTTCAGAAAACTGTGAATAGTGCTACCTCAAGACTCAGCTGTGCTCCTCCTGGGCATATACCCAAAAGATGCTCCACCATCCCACAAAGACACTTGCTCAACTCTGTTTGTAGCAGTTTTATTTATAATAGACAGAAACTGGAAACAACCTAGATTTCCCTCAACTGAATAATGGATAAAGAAAATGTGGTACATTTATATATTGGAATACTATTAAGTTATTGGAAAACAAAGACATTATGAATTTTTCAGGCAAATAGACAGAACTTGAAGGTATCCTGAATGAGGTAACCTAGTCCCCAAAAGACATACATGGTATGTATGCACTTATAAGTGGATAAAACAGGATACCTGTGCTATACTCCACAGACCCAAATAAGCTAAAGAAGGAAGACACAAGGGAGGATGTTTGAACCTCACTTAGAAGGGTGAATAAAATAGCCATAAGAGACAGATGGAGGGAGGGGAATGGGGTTTCAAGAACAGGTGTGTGGAGGGATAGAAGAGATGGCCAGATGTCCATGAGAATGAATGAAAGTCTATGATTGGCAGGAGGTAGGGAGCATCTCCAAGATGAGACAAAGACCTGGGACAAGTGGGGATGGCCTTATCTATGATTCACAGTATTGGAGATATGGAACTTGAAGAGGCTATCTCCTGTACTGTAGCCAGGCAGAAACCCTCGTAGAACAATAGAGACACCAACTCACCCACAACGTTCAACCCAAAACTTATCCTGTGTACAAGAAATGTAGGCACAGGGGTTAGAGGAGAGACTGAGGGAATGGCTAAACAATAACTGGCCCAACTTGAGACCCATCCCATTGACAAGCACCAATCCCTGACATTATTAATGATACTCTGTTATGCTTGCAGATAGGAGCCTAGCATGGCTATCCACGGAGGGGCTCCACTCCAACAGCTGACTCACACAGATGCAGACACCCACAGCAAAACAGTGGATAGACCATGGGGACTCTTGCAGAGGAATATGAGGAAGGAATGGTGACCCTGAAGGGGATAGGAACTCTACAGGAAAACCAACAAAATCAACTAACCTAGACCTTTGGGGGTCTCAGACACCGAGACACCAACCAAAGAACATATGTGGGCTATACCTATGCCTCCCGACATATATGGAGTAGATGTGCAATTTGGTCTGCATGTGGGTGTTTTTGAACAACTGGAGCAGAGTCTATATCAAAAGCTGCTGCCAGCACATGGGATATGTTCTTCTAGATGGACTGCCTTTTCTGGTCTCAGTGGGAGAGGAAACACCTAGCCTCTCAGAGACTTGAAGTACTCATGTGTGGGGATACTCCAGAGGCCTGCACACACTCAGAGTAGAAGGGGAGATGGGGGAGGGATTGTGGGATTGTGTGAAAAGGAGGGGGGCAGTGAGCAGAATGTGATTGCTTTTCTCATCATTATCTCAAAGGTAGGAGAATTTATAGCAGCAGGCAGAGTAGATACCAGTGTATCTTCTCTGCAGTGTGAGAAAATGATACATAGGAATTATTTTCTTAAAGGTATTAGTCATCAGTCACCATGGTACAATATGAATGTTCTTTTATATTTATTTAAAATAGGGTGAAATAATGTGAAGCTTCTTGTGTAACTCAAGACTATAGATAATGAGCATGAAAAAAGAGTGATAGTCGTGAAATACAATAGCATTGGCAGATCACATCTTCATAGTAACAGTTTGTGATTGACCTTTTCTTTGTTTAGGCATTCTTTGTTAATATTTCATTAGCCCAATCCCAATACTTAATAGCTGGAAACATTATTTTGTAATTAGCACTTACAAGGCAGGCTTGGTGTCTTTATTTGGTGTGTCTGCATTGTCTACTGGAATCTACAATAAATCTTAAATGGAAGAATATTTATACATGATGGCATGTATTTACATACAGAGCAAAGCTTAACATGTAAAAAAGCTATCAAATGCTTCATAATTAAAACTTTCTTAAAATATGGTTGACAAACACTGAATATATTAATGGTGCACACCATGATAGGATGTCATTTGTACATATTAAAATGACTGTGATAGACAGGTGAATATATCCATCACTTTACAAAGCTACTGCAAATTAATAATGTCTAATATATGTAAATAAAGATCATTTTTCTACTATTAACTTTGACTTCCTTTAAGAGTTAAAGAAAGAAAACCACTGAAATACTTTCGGGGTATAAATCACACAAACTGCAATATTTATCTTAATTTAGGAGTACATTTTAATAGATAATTTAAACCTCTTTCATATCTATAGAGTATTGACACTATCTCCTAACTCCAGTGTCAGTACATGGTCAAAGGAATGACACATAGTGATCACTGTCTTGGGGAACATGAGAGAGGCTCCAGGAAAGAAAAGACAGAGGGCCTTTTACCTCAGGAACATTTTCTTCTCTAGAGAGGGTAGTGGTGGGGACAAACTCTGGTAATGGCTTTAAAGTCTGAGAGTCTCAGGACTTTCTAGCTCTCTAACTGTACTGAATGCTGATGATAACTTCTAAAATGTCCTAAACACCTGAGGATTAAGCAATGCAGCCTTTGTTCTATCTCAGCAGGAACTGCTGGACTCTAACTTTCAGCCTGCCAGTCGGAAGTCGCAGGAAGAAAAAGGGACACTTAGAAAATGATTATAGCATTTATTACTAAGTTGTAAAATGTTTCCTATGAGAGCTACCTAAGGTAAAAAACAGAAAGATACTAAGCGGGAAAGAGAAAAATACTTCTAAGTAGAGAAAGGGAAAAAAACATTCTACTCTAAGTGGGGAAAGGCAAAATATTCTTTCTTTCCTTTTGTCCCCAGTACTTACACATATTTCAGAATATATGATCACATGTTACAAAGTTCATCACAAATTCACACAGAAAATCAAATCATAAATTGAAATAAAAGTTTACAACTACAAATGTTTACATGGATATTCATTAGGAGTAATTATATGTCTAAACATCCATCACCTGTTTTAGCTCCATAGGTTCACTAAAGGTTTAAAACCATAACTAAATTATTGGTGAAGTTTTGTATAGATAAACCCAGTCAATAGTTTTATCTTCTGTCTTAGCACCTATAATATATTGTTAGTTCCCTTTTTATGACCTTTGGTTAATTGTTTTACAACCTATTGGAATGTGCTCTGAGTAGGAGAAAGTCTGGTTACTATCTAAGAGCAATTAACTGGTGACACTTTGGAGACTGGCAGAGTTCTCACTGCAGTTTTGACTATCAGAAAATGAACTAGTAATAGTCTCACTATAAAAGAGCTTAGTAATCACAGATATAATTTTAGGAATTCTTATAGGATCATCATTAAGACTTATAAAATCATCTATTTTTCTATATAGCATCACTACAAGACAGTACATCTTCGTGGATTTGTAGAGATCTGCTCCAAAGGGTTGTGCTACTACTTAGTGATTGCTATATATGTTTAATAATAACAGGAAAGCATATTTAATAGCATGAATCTTTTCTAAAATGAATCCCTTATAGTTTTGCTTAATCTGGGCAAACATGTCACAGATTATATAATTCGAAGCAGGCCATTTCAGGTTGGTCACCTGCTAGTTATTAGCTTGTTCCATTATGGCTCCTGACAGGATTGATCTTGGACATGATTTCATCCCCCATGTGACAAATATTTGCATTAAACATAAAAGATATGGTTATTCTTGTTGAATATCACTACATAGCTATAGGACCCAATCTGATGAAAAGATATGCTGAATGCTGTCCACAGTGAGTCTGGATATTTTCCTCTTCCATGCTTGCACAGATACAATCTAGGGAATGTGTCAGGCACTTGTGTTTAAATAGGGCTGCCCTGAGAAAGGGCTGCTCTGTTAATATTTAGTATGTGCTTAATGTTTTTTATTTACATGTTTTTCTAGTCATGTTTTTCTTAAATTGAACAACCTTCTTTGGATCATTGCTTTCTTTGTTACATTGGTGTATAAAAGTATACTGAAACTGAAAAAACTTTGTCTATGGTATTAGACTGTAGGTGTAGTTCAACCCATTCTTTAAGGTCCTCAGATCTCAGATCCAGCAGACAGATCTGCATAGATAGGTCAAGGAAAAGTCAATATTCTAGGTGTGTAGTAATTCTCATGGATGATTCCATTGACTAATGAAATGTTTTCCATATTAAGTTTAATGGCATGGATTGGATGGGTATTTATTTTACAATTTCAAAAACTTTAGAAATAGACAGGCCTAAAGTGTAAGCTTTATTAAGATTTAAAAACTAAAATAAGTGGTAAAATTTTATTATATACCATTATCAATTGCTAGAACCATTAAGCCATTTAGCAAGAATGAGAGGAGACAGAGAGACAGACAGAGAGAGAGAGAGAGACAGAGACAGAGACAGAAACAGAGACAGAGAGACAGATACAGAGACAGAGACAGACAGAACACAAAGGCTGCTCAATTAAAAGTAGTGGTCACAGTCACAGGCTTTGGATTCAAAGGTATAGTTTTGAATTAATTTATTTTTATGGAACAAGAAGATAACACTAGATACATCATGACAGCCAGGACTATAGAGAGAAACCCTATCTCAAAAAACCAAAACCAAACCAAACCAAACCAAAACAAAACAAAACACTAGATACATCACATTAAAAGTAATGAGGTAATATTATTTTAAAACATATAGAATAATTACTGGCAGTAGAAAGGTTCATAGTATCAAAGTACAGGAAAGATTTTTTCAATGTTTATTAAGATAAGTAGAATTATGACTTACTATTGTTTTAATCGCCCAAATTTTCCCCATCCACCCAACACCAGACCTGCTTTCTCTCTTTCTCTCTCTTTAGAAATAAATGGGTAAATAAAATGTTTTTTTTATAAGAAAAATGAAAGAAAAAACACAAGATAGAAGTATGGGCAAACACATATATACACACAAACAATTAAAATACATAAGAAAAACAAATTCAGAAAGCAAAATAGACAACCAATTATCCAGTAACACAAAAAATGCCCAATGCAATGAAAGATTAAAAAATCTACAAAAATAACTGAGTTTGCTTTGTGTTGCCCATATACTACTGTTCATGGGCCTACCATTAAGTATGTTTAATAAACTAAGGGAGAATCCATTGGAGAAAACTGGTTTTTCCTTTGTGAGTAGTTGTCACCTGGAAATATCTTCTTGGTTGGGCATATAGGATCCTTTCTACTTCTTTCTCTTAGCACTGGACTCGGTTTGACTTGAACCTGTATAGCACCTTTGCATCCTGCCAGTTTGTGTGAGATAACATATGCATTTGTCCTGGTGTGTATAGAAGCCACTACATCCTTAATGTGCTCTATCTCCTCTGTCTCTTGCAATCTTTCTGCCTCCTCTTCTATAAAGATTCCTGAGCTCTGAGGGGAGGAATTTGATGAAGATATCCCATTATGACTGAGTGTTCCAAAGTCTCTCACTGTCTGCATATTGTCTAGTTGTAGGTCTCTGTGTTTGTCCCCATCTGCTGCAAGAGGAAGATTCTCTGATAATTGCTGAGTTAGACACTGATGTATAGATCTAGTAGAATGTCATTAGAAGTGAGTTTACTGATGTTCCACAAGGCTATCTTCTGCTACATGTATGGCTGGAGCCATGAGTCCCTCTTTGTGTACTCCTTGGTTAGTGGTTTAGTCCCTGGGAGCTCTGGGGTTACTGGTTGGTTCATATTGTTGTCCCTCCTATGGGGCAGCAAATCCCTTCAGCTCCTTGGGTCCTTTCTCTAGCTCCTTCAATGGGGACCCTGTGCTCAGTCCAATGGATGTCTATGAGCATCCACTTCTATATTTGTCAAGCACTGGCAGAGCCTCTCAGGAGACAGCTATATGGGACATCAATGAAAGGAGAGACCCTTGATCTTGCGAGGGCTCAATGCTCCAGTGTAGGGGAATCCCAGGACAGCGGAGTGTGAGTGGGTGGGTTAGTGAGCAGGGAGAAGTGGGATGGAATGGGGGGGTTGGAGGGGGAAATGGGGAAAGGGGATAAAATTTGAAATGTAAATTATTGACTTACTTTATAAAAGGCAACCTCAAGGGAAACTATATTATGTTTATATACAAAAATTGTGTTTTAAACAGTAAAGACTCTCATTCAACTTCAATCATTGTATTTTTCTGATTGAAGTATAATTTTAATTTTTTTTTACAGTAATGTGATAGTCAACATTATCAAACATTTTTCCATGAGTTTTGAAAGCTTGATGCTTTTGACATTGAGATTCTGCTGGGTTGTGGTGGCTCACACCTTTAATCCCAGCACCTAGGAGGCAGAGGCAGGCAGATTTCTGAGTTTGAGGCCAGCCTGGTCTACAAAGTTGAGTTCCAGGACAGCCAGAACTATACAGAGAAACCCTGTCTCAAAAAAAAATCTAAATAAATAAATAAATAAATAATCTGATACTTTGGTGAATCACTGAAAAACATCTAGAAACGCACATGAATACTTTATATCTAGTTTTGGTAAATATTTTCAAGACTATTCCTATCAAGCTTTGTTTTGAAATCTCCTCTATAAGTTAAATATATTTTATAATAAATATAATTTTAATCATTGAAAGAACCTCCCCAAGCAAACAGTTACAAGAAAATGTCTATATCTTTGAGGCATATTTTATCATTTTTAAAAACTTTTACATACCAGAAAAATCATTCACTACTATTAATGTTATTTGAACCATTTTGTCTGTAACTTTTTGTTACAGATACTACTTACAGTGGTTTAAATGGCAGGCCACATCATTAAATACTCGACTTAAAATCCTAGAGCAGGTTAGTTAAACACTGTTTCTCCCAGAAGCTTCTACATTAAAATACAGCAATAATAATGATTATGTATTTAGTTGTCATAAGTATGAAATAAGCTGACAATATTGGAATATCTAGGTTAGTTCTTGATTCACATGCTCAACATTCAGTTAACATTAGCTTTTATTTTACTGTAAAAAATTAACATAGATACTTTAAACACCGATAACTCAAGAATAATTTTTGAAATTAGGAAGTACTGAACACATGAATGTATGTCATATATTCATAATATTATAATTAATTATGTCACTCCTTTAACTTTTATTCATTTATTAAAAGTGCTTTCATCAAAATCATACTTTGTTACATTATTTTTTATTACTTACAAAGGCCTTTCTCCCTCTCCATTGTGTAGGAATTTATAATTCTTGGCTAATGCTATGATGGCTCTCTGGGTACAGTGAAGTTTTCCTCAGAGCTGGAATTGCAATGGGGACATATCATTTTGGGGATCAGATCATTAGACATGACATGTTTAAAGGAGAAAAATATCAGAGAAATATTCATCACATAAATGATTAATTTCTCCACATGAAAGACTGAAATGAGACTTTGGAGAGCAAGATAAGAAAATACAGAGGAGAAAATGTCTTTCAAAAGGAAGATGTAAATTAGATTTTTCCCCCAAAGCCATTAAATTTACCTTGAAAATAGATAAAGGAGGAAAAAAGGAAAGGGGTGCAGTGGACTCAACGCCATAGGAAAGAAAGTATTAAGAAAGGATTTTTCTGTTTATTTGCTTTTAAGAAAGGATTTTTCTGTTTATTTGTTTTCAAAGCAATCAAAGCAGATTTGGAGAAGGCTCTTCGATGTTGTTCCCTCAAATGAAAACAAACATTATACAATTCCCCGTTTGATGAGAATGCTCAAAGAAGAACTGTTCAAACATTTTTTCCTTTTTTTATTAGATATTTTCTTTATTTACATGTCATATAATTTCTTCGTTCACAGTTTCCCCTCCAAAAAAAAAAAAAAAACTCCAAAACACAAAAAAACAAAAAACAACAAGAACAAACCCCTGTTGCCTTCCCCCTCCCCCTGCTTGCTACCCCACCTTCTCCCACTTATTGGCCCTGGCATTCCCCTACACTGGCGCACAGAACCTTCACAGGGCCAAGGGCCTCTCCTCCCATTGATGACCGACTTTGGAATCCTCTACTATACACATGCTGCCAGAGCAATCAGTCCCACCATGTGTACTCCTTGGTTGGTGGTTTAGTCCTTGGGAGCTCTGAGGGTACTAGTTAGTTCATATTGTTGTTCATCCTAAGGGGCTGCAAACCCTTCAGCTCCTTTGGTCCTTTCTCTAATTCCTTCATTGGGAACCCTGTACTCAGTTCAATGGATGGCTGTGAGCCTCTATATCTGTGTTAGTCATGTACTGTCAGATCCTCTCAGGAGATACCTATATCAGGCTAGATTGTCCTTCCTTCAGTCTCTGCTCCATAGCTAGTCTCTGGAACTCCTTCCGTGGGTATTTTGTTCTCCCTTTTAAGAAGGAATGAAATGTCCACCTTTTGGTCTTCCTTCTTCTTGAGTTTCTTGGGTTTGTGCGTTGTTCTTCGTGCATTCCGAACTCCACATATCAGAGAGTGCATACCATGTGTGTTCTTTTGTGATTGGGTTACCTCACTCAGGATGATATTCTCCAGATCCATCCATTTCCCTAAGAATTTCATAAATTCATTGTTTTTAATAGCTGAGTAGATGTACCACAATTTCTGTATCCATTTCTATGTTGAGTGACATCTGGGTTGTTTCCAGTTTCTGTATATTATAAATAAGGCTGCTATGAACTTGGTGGAGCATGTGTCCTTATTACATGTTGGAGCATCTTCTGGGTATATGTCCAGGAGTGGTATAACTGGGTCTTCCAGTAGAACTATGTCCAATTTCCAGAGGAACCGCCAAACTGATTTCCAGAGTGGTTATACCAGCTTGCAATCCCACCAACAATGAAGGAATGTTCCTCTTTCTCCACAACCTTTTCAGCATCTGCTCTCACCTGAGTTTTTTATCCTAGCCAATATGACTGGTGTGAGGTGGAATCTCAGGGTTGTTTTGATTTGCATTTCCCTGATGACTAAGGATGCTGAAAATTTCTTTAGGTGCTTCTCAGCCATTCGGTGTTCATCAGTTTAGAATTCTTTGTTTAGCTTTGTACCCCATTATGTAATAGGGTTATTTGGTTCTTTGGAGTCTAACTTCTTGAGTTCTTTGTATATATTGGATATTAGCCCTCTATCAGATATATAGGATTGGTAAAGATCTTTTCCCAATTTGTTGGTTGCTGTTTTGTCCTATTGACAGTGCCTTTTGCCTTACAGAAGCTTTGCAACTTTATGAGGTCCCATTTGTCAATTCTTGATCTTAGAGCAGAAACTATTGGTGTTCTGTTCAGGATATTTTCCCCTGTGCCTATGTGCTCAAGGCTCTTCCCCACTTTCTTTTCTATTAGTTTCAGTGTATCTGGTTTGATGTGGAGGTACATGATGCACTTGGATTTGAGCTTTGTACAAGGAGATAGAAATGGATTGATTTGATTTTTCTATATGCTAACCGCCAATTGAGCCAGCACCATCTGTTGAAAATGCTGTATTTTTTCCACTGTATGGTTTTAGCCCGTTTGTCAAAGATCAAGTGACCATAGGTGTGTGGATTCAATTCTGGGTCTTCAATTCTGTTCCATTGATCTACCTGCCTGTCACTTTACCAATACCATGCAGTTTTTATCACAATTGCTCTGTAGTACAGCTTAAGGTCCGGGATGGTGACTCTACCAGAGTTTCCTTTATTGTTGAGAATAGTTTTGGCTATCCTGTTTTTGTTGTTGTTGTTGTTGTTGTTGTTGTTGTTCCAGATGAATTTGCAAATTACTCTTTCTAAGTCTGAGAAGAATTGAGTTGGAATTTTGATGGGGATTACATTGAATCTGTAGATTGCTTTCGGTAAGATGGCCATTTTTACTGTATTAATCCTGCCAATCCACGGGCATGGGAGATCTTTCCATCTTCTGAGATCTTCAATTTCCTTCTTCAGAGACTTGAAGTTCTTGTCAAACAGATCTTGTACTTTCTTAGTTAGAGTTACACCAAAGTATTTTATATTATTTGTAACAATTGTGAGGTACATGTTGTTTCCCTAATTTCTCTCTCTGCCTGTTTATCCTTTGTGTAGACGAAGGCCTCTGATTTGCTTGAGTTAATTTTATATTCAGCTACTTTGCTGAAGTTTCAAACAATTTTTTACATGCCATAAGCCCAAATAATTTCAATGGGACTTTAAAATTTTATTATCTCCCCTTATTAATAAATTTGTTTAAATAATTCTTAAAACCCTTTTTTGCTGACTAAATGTAGTCATGCAGAGAAGATAAATTCTGTTTATTATGTATTAGAGGTACTTTTCTAAATCTCTACACTTAATTTTAGTTTTCAATTCTTTTTCTTTCTAATTAGAAATTTTATTTATTTACCTTTTAAATGTTATCCTCTTTCCAGGTTTACCCTCTGGAAACCCACTATTCCATCCTCCTTCCCCCTGCTTCTATGAGGGTGCTCTCCCACCCACCCACCCAGTCGTGCCTCCCCACTCTGGAATCATTCCCCAACACTTGGGCATTGAGACTTCCCAGAACCAAGGGTCTCTCTTCCCATTGATGTCCATCTGCTACAAATGTGGCTGGAGCCATGGGTCCCTCAATGTATAGTCTTTGGTTGATGGTTTAGTCCCTGGGTGATCTTGTCGGTCTGCTTAGTTGATATTGTTGTTCTTCCTGTGGGTTGCAAAGCCCATCAGCTCCTTCAGTGCTTTCTCTAACTCCTCTACTGGGGACTCTGTGCTCAGTCCAGTCGTTGACTGCAAGCATCTGCCTCCGTATTTGTCAAGCACTGGCAGAGCCTCTCAGGAGGTAGCTATATCAGGCTTCTGTCAGTAAGCACTTGTTGGCATCCACAATAGTGTCTGGGTTTGGTGATTTTATACGGGATGGATCCCCAGGTTGGGCAGTCTCTGGATGACCTTTCCTTCAGTCTCTGCTCTACACTTTTTCTCCTTATTTCCTCACTTCAGTATTTTGTTCCCCCTTCTAAGAAGGACTGAAGCATGGACACTTTGGTCTTTCTTTCACTTGAGCTTCATGTGGTCTGTGAATTGTATCTTGGGTATTCTGAGCTTTGGGGCTAATAACTGCTTATAAGTGACTGGATTACCTCACTCAGGATGATATTTTCTATTTCCATTCAGTTGCCTAACAATTTCAGGAAGTCATTATTTTTAATAGCTGAGTAGTACTCCATTGTATAAATGTATCACATTTTCTGTATCTATTCCTCATTTGAAGAACATCTGGACTGTTTTCAGCTTCTGGGTATTATAAATATAGCTGCTATGGACATAGTGGAGCATGTGTCCTTGTTATATGTTGGAGCATCTTTTTTGGTATATGCCCTGGAGTGGTATAGCTGAGTCATCAGGAAGTACTATGTCCAATTTTCTGAGGAACTGACAGACTGATTTCCAGAATGGTTGTATCAGCTTGCAATCCTACCAACAATAGAGGAGTGTTCCTCTCTCTCCACATCCTTGCCAACATCTGCTGTCACTTGAGCTTTTGATCATAGCTATTCTGACTGATATGAGGCAGAATCTTAGGGTTGTTTTGAATTGCATTTTCCTGCTGACTAAGGACATTCCTTTAGGTGCTTCTCAGCCATTTGGTATTCCTCAGTTGAGAATTCTTTGTTTAGCTCTGTACCACATTTCTAATAGGGTTATTTGGTTCTCTGGAGTCTAACTTCTTGATTTCTTTGTATATATTGGATGTTAGCCCTCTATCAGATACAAGATTTGTAAAGATCTTTTCCTAATTTGTTGGTTGCCATTTTTTTCCTATTGACAATATCTTTCGCCATACAAAAGATTTGCCATTTGTCGACTGCTGATCTTAGAGCATAAGTCATTGGTGTTCTGTTCAGGAAATTTTCCCCTGTGCCCATGTGTTCCAGGCTCTTCCCCACTTTTATTAGTCTCAGTGTGTCTGGTTTTACGGGTAGGTGCTTGATCCACTTGGACTTGAGTTTTGCACAAGAGATACGTATGGATCCCTTTGGATTCTTCTACATGGTGACTTCTAGAATACCAGCACCATTTGTTAAAAATGCTGTCTTTTTTTCCACTGGAGGGCTTTAGCTCCTTTGTTAAAGATCAAGTGACCATAGGTGTGTGGGTTCATTTATGGGTCTTCAGTTGTATGCCATTGATCTACTTGCCTGCCATTGTACCAATACTATGCAGTTGTTTTTTGTTTTTTTTTTGTTTGTTTGTTTTTCACTACTGCTCTGTAATACAGCTTGAGGTCAGGGATGGTGATTTCCCCCAGAAGTCCCTTTATTGTAGAGAATAGTTTTCGATATCTTGTTTTTCTGTTATTCCAAATGAATTTGCAAATTGCTATTTTTAATTTTATGAAGAATTAAGTTGGAATTTTGATGGGAATTGCATTGAATTTGTAGATTGCTTTATGTAAGATGGCCATTCTTAGTATATTAATCCTGCCAATCCATGAGCATGGGAGATTTTTCCATCTTCTGAGATCTTCTTCAATTTCTTTCTGCAAAGACTTGAAAATCTTATCATACAGATCTTTCACTTGTTTGGTTAGAGTTACACAGAAGGTATTTTGCATTATTTGTGACTATTGTGAAGTGTGTCATGACAAAATTTTTTATTAGATATTTTCTTTATTCACATTTCAAATGTTATCCCCTTTCCTGACTTCTCCTCTGAAAACCCCCTATCCTCTGCTTACCAACCCTCCCACTCCCACTTCCTCGTCCTGGCATTCCCCTACATTGGGGCATCAAGCCATCACAGAACCAAGGGCCTCTCCTCCCATTGATGCCTGACAAGGCCATCCCTTGCTACATATGTGGCTGGAGCCATGGGTTCCTCCATGTGTAATCTTTGGTTGGTAACTGGGAGCTCTCAGTATACTGGTTGGTTCATATTCTTTTTCTTCCTATGGGGTTGCAAACCTTTTCACCCCTTTGAGTACGTTCTCTAGCTCCTTCATTGTGGTTCATTGTGGACCCAATTATTTTAAAGTGCTTTGGTGAGTAATGAAATACCACAGCAGGTATGCCACACAGCTGCCATGCCTGATAACCTAAGTTCTTAAATATAAGGGGCGAAAGGAGAGCACCAACTCAAACAAGATATCCTCTAGTTTCTACCTAAGTACTACAACACAGAGACCCCCACACATATAATTACTCACACACACACACAAACACACACACACACACACACACACACACACAGAGAGAGAGAGAGAGAGAGAGAGAGAGAGAGAGAGAGTTGAATAACTGTAATATCCAGCTTAAAAAATAAAATGTTCTGTAGATTTAACATAATATAACACATGGCATGAATCCATGAACATATTCTAATATACCTGTGTAAAATTGTTACATGTTCAAATTAATTCTTTCTCCATTCTTCTTCATATATAAATGAGACAAAGAAGGTTTAAAATAACATGCTATTATGTAAAGTTATGATGAATGTATTTATAAAATAACATGAAAAGTTTTGAGTGATTAATGTCAGCACCAGGATAATAAAGTTTTGGTCAATGTTTATATGCTCAAATATTAATGTAGTCAAATTGTAATATTTAAGAAAAGAAATTGCTTTTTTGTGTGTGTATATCTGTGTGTTATTGTATGTCACATGTATGTGTCTGCCTGTAAAAGCCAGAAGGGCATTGTATTCTCTGGGTTTGGAGCAGCGGTGTTGAGACTTGAGCTTGGATCCTCTGTAAGAGCATTAAAATTTTTTTAACTGCTCAGCCACCTCTTAAACTGTAGCATTTTTAATATTTTTATGTTTGATTTTTTAATGCTCTGATGTTTATTTTACTGTATGTCTTTGAGTTACTTCCTTATTGGTATTCTGATAATCGAAATGTATATCTTTAATTAATATATACTAGAATAGTTACTCATTCATATTTATAAAAAGTGGTGCTACATGGCTGTACTCTTCAACAATATAATGTTTTAATGTACTCTCTGTTGATCTCTTTTCCACTCTAGTTGGTAGCAGAAACCTAGGAGATCAGAGCTTAAAACTGATATGGACTAAAGTCTCA
This sequence comes from Mastomys coucha, assembly GCF_008632895.1. Taxonomy (NCBI): domain Eukaryota; kingdom Metazoa; phylum Chordata; class Mammalia; order Rodentia; family Muridae; genus Mastomys; species Mastomys coucha. Next base: position 76,737,707 of record NW_022196912.1, on the reverse strand, counting down.
AGCAATAACCAACTTTACTCAGAGCATCTAGCAATTTGTCCTCAGAGGGATGAGAAGAGTCACCTATGTGAAGTGTACAATCACAAAGACAAACTGCATGTGGGAAAAAAAAACAAAAAACAAACAAACAAATAAAAAACCCCAAACAACAACAACAATAGTTCTAATAACCATAAACAGTGGTAATGAGTAATGAATGTAATGTGAGGTCACTCCTCTCCACTATACCTAAGAGGAGCAAAAAAACACATTCCATGAACATTTGCATATTTCTGAAGAAACTGTCTTTTGTTTTTTTTGGCCTGTTTTCTCTCACAAGCACTCAGAATTTCCCTCCCATGACTCCATTCTTGGATTATGTTTTGAGTCATTAATAAGGCTTTTTTTCCTTAAAATACTGTTTTAAGTAATTGTTTTTAAATAAAAAGAAAGAGACATGTTGCAGTTACCAAAGTGATCCTTCCTTCTTTGTTAACCTGTAGTGCTACATTCAACAGTGTCCTTTAAAAATTCTACTTACCTGTTTGTTTGTTTAATTGTACATGGTTATGTTTTGTAAAGGTGACTTAATACCTACTAATTTCTTTTCTTTTTTGACTCGAAGAATTTGTGCTCATCTTGGAATATCTCAATTTATCTCCAGTTGCTAAAAAGTAGTTTTGTCCGGATTTAGGATTCTGTGATTGGAAACGTCATTTTGTTCAGGTCCTTGGACTTGCCATCCTCTACACTCTGTTCTTCAGCTCTCCTGTCAGCACCATTGAAGACTGTGTGTAATCAATCAACCACATTCTTCTTGGTGCTTTCAGGATTATGTCTATACTTGCTTTCAATGTTTTGATGTATTATGTGTGCATGTGTTTGAGCTAATTCAAGTGGCATTCATTAATCTTAAATGTGTAGATGAATGGTTTTATTATAGTTAGAAAATTTCAAGCCTTATATATTAAAGAATGCCTTCTCTGTATATATAAAGTGTGTATGTTGGTAAACTTTATAACATCCCAGATCAAAAATAAACATCAAAAATAAAACCAAAGGAAAACATAAAAAACTTCACCCATTTTTTTGAATAAGTTCTACACACGTTGCAAGTGTTTAATTAAAAAATACTAAGTAATTTTTCTAAAATATGCTCATTGTGGCAGATGACAAATTTTTCTCTTGACCTCTTTCTCTTTTTGCTCCCTTTCCCTCTCTCCATATCACCTTTCTGGAAGCATGACATTTCTTTCCATAAGTACTAATAGGAGCTAGAATTGCAATCTATATAATTTCCTCTACAGAGTGGTGTCCTCTATTTGGCAAACTTTTATGATCACCATGATCACAGCAGACTTTTATCTCTCTAAAAAAACCTGCCTTTTCTTGCTGTCCACATTGAGTATGGGATAAGAGATATTCACTGCACCATTTGTAATTCAACAATGCTGGACAAGTCTTAAAAGCCATGTTCCACAGATAAGTTTTCTCATTTCCCAAAAAACTATGGTCACTTTTATAATTTTCCACAGCATTTCTATAAAGGAGAAAACTGATCGGGAGTTATTTCCAGAAGACTCAATATGATCTGCTTCCCAGGCTACAAATGAGCTTCCAGCTCTGCAGAAATACTAACATAAAACACCAGAAATGGGTGGTGCTTTCAAGTTACCGGTACTGCAAGTTACATGAAGAAGATTACAGTAAAAACTACATGGAAAGTTTGACTGCTTTGGCTTCACTGTATTGAGTTGCTCTTGTTTCCAACCTGTAAATTAAATGTAAAATAAAGGTGTATAATTTATCTTTTAATCATGGTTCTGCTGGAACTATCCTCTGGGAATCCCTACCTTATGTAATAATGAATTACAAAGTACTGCTTTTAAGATAATTTTTTTTTTGTATAGTAAAAATGAAACCAAATTGTCACACACAAAGTATCCCATTGATTGTGAGATCTATCACCTGGTCATTACTGTCATAGTATGTATACCTATTTGAATGTAGCAACATGTATATTCCAACTTGATACTTGGCTTTCTTATAAACCACATGACAAGTGGAACCTCTCAGTGTATTTGAACTCTGCTGACCAGAAAGCCTCACAGAAATCACTTACCAGAGTGTGGGGAACTCTTGGCTTTGATCATCATCAAATGAATTTTTACAGTGTTGAATAATGGAGGTCTGCAATTATCAACATTCCTCCAAAAACATATTTAGCCATTGCAGTCGGTTATTACAAAACACTCTAGAGAGTCACTTTTACCTAAGTAAACATGCTTTTCAGTAATGGAAAAAAACTACATAAGCAAGTATTACTTTACATGAGTAGGCTGCACTGTTTGAAGTAAAAGTAAACAATACTCTGATATCATTACATAGATAATAAAGAAATATTTATTGATAGAATGTTGGCAAAATAAATTAAGCAAAAGTAGAAGTTACTTAAAATATATTAATAAATGAAATAAACCAAAGAAACATAGCTATGTAAACATAGGTTTGTATAGCTATACAAACCTTTATTATTTGTGTATATAAATGAAGATTTTCTTTCAGTATCTACACAGGATATTTTTGCTTTCAAGCAGCAGTTCAGCTCTTCTGTTGCTTCACTTGGCATGGAGATTGGCTCATTGAAAACTTGCTTCCATGCTTTGGTTTTCATTTCTGTGCATTTGTGGGTTGTATTAGCTTGTTGTGGGGGTTGTTTTGGTGGTGGTGGTGGTGGTGGTGTTATACGGAGATAATATTCAGCATGTCTGAAAGGGTGACTGCCTATCAGCCCAATCTCAGGATATAAAATATGAACTCATTATATTATGCTATTTCACATCACCCACACATTCCTTGTCTCTGCCTTTCAAGTAATTATTTAACATTTACAATTCTATATATCTGAAGATTGTGTGATTTTTTTCACCAATAGTTGAGCCATGTTACATGAGGAAATGAAAGGGATAATACCGAGTAAAATTATGTTGTATTTCAAGTCAAACGTAAGTAAGATATTATGAAACTCAGCTCTAAGTAACAACACTGAATTCCTGGAATTCAGAGATAAACTCGTAACTTGAAGACAGTCTTCATGCATCAGATATTAAGTATAAAGGAATTATTCTCCAGTTGAAGTGGGAGAGTTGATATAGTGACTAGCATTCTGTAGGGACTTAAGCAGTAATTGAATTGAACAGCCCATGTGTTTTTACTTGCTTGTTATGCACACATATTCAGATGGTGCATACACATTATGAATTTATCATTAGACACCTGTAGCTGAGGTAGTGATCTCACGCATGGAGAGAGGCAGGTTGCATGACCCTCTGGATGCTTTTTGTTCTCAAGCATTGACATATCTGTCTTCTCTTCTTTGGGAGATTTATACCTCCCTTAAGGATTATATTACTTCAAGAGATTTGTGTGATTACAGTCAGTACGTACATCCCCATATTTGAAACCTTGTAAAAAGTCCCATCTGGTTTAAAATACAAATGTCTTTAGATGATGCAGTTTGTAGCAACCGGAGATGTTTCTAAAACCTCTTTCTTTTGTGGATACTTCCTTTCATAAATTCTGAGCTGTTTTTCCTCTGGATGATCAAAGAAATACATGTAGATATTAATGAATAAAACAAGAAGCCTTTTATTAGACGTCGTGAAAGAAACCATCGTAAACTTACTTGTGAGCAAGAATCTAATTTTTCTCCACGTAAGTCATGAATTTTCTATTTTATTTCTCCAATACTAGGGCTATATTTCTGAAAGTTTTTGAATTAGGTGTACAACCTGAGAAAATAAGGTTGAATTCCTTTTAATCACAGTGAGAGAAACAGGACTCATTTAAAAAAAAAAAACAACCTTTTATACACACATACACACACAAATGCAGGCAGGCATGCATGCACGCGCACACACACATGCATGTGCACATGCACACACATGTTCAGCATCCTTACCCATTAGGAAAATTCAATCAAAACAAGCCTCAAGAGTAAAACTAACTACAGTTTGACTTTATGGACATAACAAACTACCCTTTACATTTTTATCTTTCTACCCAGAAATTATTGTAGTTCTCAGAGCTCATCACATGTTCATCCAGCAGGTAAACCCTGAAGTATTCAAACGATAAAGAAACCATGAAGACTAGATGACTATGGAGTATACAACTCATCAATGGTGCATTATATTATATCCTATCTAAAGGATCAGATGAGCATCTTGTAAGAGAGAACGGAAAGAGTGTAGAAGATAGGGAAAAACAGAGAAAAATTAATTCTCCTTAACATGATAGAACTACTACATACTTCCTCTCATAGCATTTGTGGTTACCTGTACAAGACCTACACAAAACTAAGGTAGTCAATGTTCTATCATGGGTTAAAGTTTTGTATACCCCCACTCCTGAGGAGTATGTATAATTGATAGCTTCAGGCAGAGGGAGAGCTAATTTTCTTTAAGGATATGGTTCTTTTAACATGGATCATGCTGTTGTGCATGGGCCTACACATATAAATATATGGGTAATACAAATTAAAATCAATGAGTTATTAAATTAAGAAGTTAAAAAGAAGATAGGAAGGTGGGTGGCAAGGGGAGAAGAATGGATCTGGGAAATGCAAAGGGGAAGAATTGAGGATAATTGTAATAAAAATACATTTTAAAATTCTCAAATAATTAATAAAAATATCTATTAAATATAAAACCTTAAGAACTTTATATAACAATGATAATAAAGATTCAAAATTGCTACTATTATTTCTTTGTAAAGCTTTGTTTCAAAGGATCTATTAGACTAAGAATTATAGAAATTGGCTTATCCTCAAACTACAGGTAAACATCAGAGAATAACACATAGAACATGAATATAGCTTTAAACTTTGCCCTTGGTAAAGAACCTTAAATTTTAATTAATATAATATTATATATGTTATAATAAAACAAAATCATAGTAACAGAAAAATGTTAACCGTGGTTTTGTTATTTTAGCAAAATTTAAATTGTTCTCTAGCCTTTGTCCATAGCTATAATTAATTTTAAGTGCTGAACATATTTAAAATTTCATTTGCAAAAGCAAGCTATGTTTTATAATTATTACTTAGAAATATAGAAATGTTCAGATTTAGCCAGATTGTCCTAGGGTGAATGCTAATGACAATAATAGCTTAAAGATTTTATCCCCATTCATGGTGGCAACACACAATGCCACCATGAGAAAATGTTGAATACTGTGTCCAAGTACCTTGTATGTGTCACATTTTGTTACGGAAATTCATTCTTGATTCTGTATTGCCACTGGCAGGAAGCTTTAATGAAAAATGTCTCCCAAGCAGCTGCAACTTCCACTTCAGCTTGGTCACAGCAGCCCTTCTGATTAGCCCTGCAGGAGCTGCCACGAGGCTGAGCCTAAACCTGTTCTCCAAAGTCATAGACATGTGTATGGCTACAAGGCCAAAAAGGATCAGAATTCATAAATGCAAGTGATAACTTTTATATTTGGTTTAATCAGTCTGTATATTCAGAAGAGTCACTGATGCTTAGATAATGTGCATTGCCTAAGAATTTTAAAGATAAGGCTAGTAAATTTGCCATTATGCAATTTTTTTTTCACTAATGATGTACAGGAGTTGAAATAACAGCAGTAACTTTGGTCACCTAAGGCTTTATTCTAATCTTTTGTATTTGCTCACATGGGCTTGTATTTTTGTTTCCGGTAGATTTTCTGTGAGACTCAACAGGTACAGAAGCTACGTAGTTCTCCCTGTTTCTTACACAGAGAATCCACAGTATGCAGGTGAGACTTTACTTTGAATAAACTTTAAAATCAAAAAGTTTAATTGAACTATTTGCTGGCATTTTTTTTATTATTATGGATTCGCAAGATTTTATTTGAAAACAGCTGTATGCTTGGTCTTTAGCTATACTGATTTTATTCAGTGTAAGGTTGGTTTTTGATAAATTATGGCAAACTGTAGAAAAATATTCATTCATGGATGAATAGCGTAAATCCCAAATTAGAGAGCTTGCATCCCATAGGACAGATGAGTACTTAAGAGCGCTTGAACAAAATTTAGACAAAGGCATAAACTAAGATGACAATACATGCTAGGAACTGCACAAATAGAAAACCGGGTGTGGTATCAAAGGAAGCAAATCTTACAAGTTGTTAGGAGGAGGCAAGAGTTTTGAGAAAGGTAAGCTTTCTATATTAAATAAAAACAAAAATATGAAAGCCCCCAAAATTCAGACTTAAGGGTAAATGCCTGCAAACCTAGAATTTGGAGGCTAGAAGAAGGACGATATGGAACAGGAGTTGAAATTCAGCCTCTGCTCAAAGTTCAGAGAAACAATGGGTAACATGAGTTCCTGTCTCAAAAACATTAAAAAAAAAAAAAAAGACCAAGTAAATTACACGAAAAATCAAACAAAGGTAAACAACATAAGAAGAGTCACAAGAGTTGTGGCATGAACGTACATAATATCTTCATCTTCTATTTCAATACATGTCTCAGATGATTGGAGATCTACATGAAGCACTAAGCCAGGTTTTTGTCAGCCCTCCCTGCTGACAATACGAGCATTATGAAATGACAGATGCAATGGTGTGAGGAGGCTACACAGTACCTGGAAATTATGTCAGAGACTATCTGAGACTCTGGCTTCCCCATAATTTGGAAGAATCACAGTAGAAGCTGATATTCATTAAATATTATTGTCTGTTTTAAGAAAGAGAAAAATAGACTATAAAGTTTTTTCTCTAAATGAAAGATTAGTTGAAGTAGAGGATCATCCAGGGCTATGGAACATGCCAATGACACAGGGAATGGAGCAAAACCAGAAAGTTGGGGAAAATGCCAGGAAACACGGGATACAAGGAAAAAGGGTAGCCTAATTGAGGATCACACCCAACGATGTGCACTATATATATTATATATATATATATATATATTATATATATAAACAAAAACAAAAGACATGTCTATTATCTAGACAATAATCACAGAAAGACTTCTAGTCAATATATGGGGATTGTATGAGGCTTAATGTGGTCAGCAAGCATTCAGAACTATCTACAGACTCAAAGTATGAAAATATGTTAACATAGCTATGGAGGGTCAGACTTTATTCTAACATGAATTAAGTAGCTACTTGGTCATACATGATAAACGTTGCTATTCCAGCAATGCAGGAATGTTTGGGATTAGTGTAGTCACTGGTGAGCCTTGAACAAAGTAGTACTCAGAACACAGTCTAGGAGGAAGCCTTTTGTTTCTACACTGTTCTGTATGCAGGAAGAGTCACATGATAAAATTAGGAACAAATCCTTGATCTCAATCTGACATGAAAAATATTGTGACCAAAACGTGCTCTGATTATTTTTATTCAGAAAATAACAAGGCCAGAATTCCAGCACTTACTCATTCCTTTTGCTTTGTGCCTTCTAAATACCACTCTTCCAATATAAATAAATAAAGGTGATTGCTATAAAGTCCAATATAGGAATATAGGAGAAAATCTTGGAAAATTAGAAAATCCTTTCTATATATCCTTTTTGTTCCAGTAGAACTGTCAACTAGTATGACATGTTTCATTTTTTCTAGACAGAAGACTAGTCAAGATTGCTGATCTTAATGAGTTTAATATTCAAGCATGGCAAAACAAACTAATCAAATTCAAAAATGCTATGGTAATACTGTGAAAAAGTAATGCTCTATTCTGCTGGACAAAAATGTCTCAGAAGAATGACAGAAGTCTGAATACTTGCTCCCTATTGACTGATGTGTGGCTTATGTATCCAGACTGGCACGGTGATGGGAGAAATGCTGAATGCTCTTCCTAGAAAAGATACTATGCTCACAAATGGTGTAGATGTGAAAAACAGAGTAGAGACCTAAAAAATGTTTGAGAGCAGGGTGTGTTATATTTCTTGAGGACCAGATAAGAGTAAGGGGAATGATAATTTTAAAAAAGAAGTAGTGGGATCTCAAATAATGGGCATAATTTATCAGGTATAAGAAAATATGTTTAAAGACTTACAGCAGAAGACTAACATCTCACAACTGGGTTCCATAATGTCACTGCTGTCACACTGAGAAAACTATAAGGCTTTGAGTCTTGGACCAAGTGAATAAAATAATACATTTTGCAACAAATTAAATATAGGCAGTTAATTTGTATGAACCCACATTTCTGGTTGAGATTATTTTAGGTGATTAATAAAATGCCAAACAAATGACTAGTGTGATATTAACGAGGTGTATAAGGTCATTGACTTACATTGAAGCTAAATAACCTATGACTTAAGAAGAGACTTTAAAAGGGAAAACATTAAGTATGGAAACATGCACCATATATTGTGTATTGATTTATGCATTGGTTTCTAAGTATGGTAGTCTAGTGTGGTCTCCTGACCTCTTTTCTGTCATTTAGCTGCTGTCTCTTTGAAATGCCTCATCAGTATGGTGAAAATTGGCTGATTCCAATTTGGCACTTACTCATTCTGACTTACTATGCATTCTGACTTACAGTTGGATTCAGACAATGTGAGACACGGAAATAATTCCCAAAGGCAGAATAAAATGACAGGGCCCTTCATTTTTATGTTCTAATGTTTCCTTAAGTCAGTGCATCTCATAGATATCAGGTGATAAGTGCCCTACTAATGTTTGCTCTCTCTGCTCAGCTCACAACTCTCTCCAAATCCAGCCACCTCTTGCTTCTTCCATAATTCACTGCTAAGGATGGAAATACCTTCTGATTTGTTGTCTAGCCCTTGTGGTTTTCCCATGTCCACCTCATTCCTTTAGAATACTTTGCATATAAGCATTCTGGAGAGATGCTGCTCTGAGTGTTCCATCTGTTTGCTGTAAGTGTCTTGTATAATACAATCTAAATCAATAATAACTCTTATCATTATTGTTTCTAAGGGAAGATATAATTTATAATTTACAAAAGAACAGGCACAAAAAGCCAATCTAAGGAGTTCTTCAATAAAACTCTATGCTAAAATAAAAAGCATATATCAAACATAATATATAATTTATTTCAATAATTAAAATTGAGGTGAATGCTTAACTCAATTAAATATCCAAATAAGCTAGCCTCATTTCCAAAAGACATATTTTGCAAGTGTTACATGGCAGTACCATTTTTGATCCTCTGATTCATACATTTTTCAAGAACTGTTTAGATCAGAATCAAGAAAGCAAAAGCCTTTGAATTGTTTTTGAGTTTGAGAGTCAACTATACACAAAAAGGAACAAACAGCAAAGATGAAGATGGACACTTTAATGTTAAAAAGAATGCATAATGATGGCAGGTGTGTCTACAGATATGCTTAAGTGACCTTTGATTTACAGTCAAACAGCAGTTACTTTGTACAACCCATGGCTCACTAGATTGCAGCAGACAGTGGAAAGATAAAAATGAATCAAGTATCAATAAAAGGGACAAGCTTCGCTATTAGAAGTTATTATCATAGATTGTGATATTAGCTGGTGATATTCTGTTAAGCAAATTAGTTTCATAACTTTTGAGGCAGTTGGTTTTCACATTTCTGTGGGAAGGCAACAGGGAAGGGGGCCTCTTCAATCAGCAGGAGCATTGACAGGGTTTTTAGCTATTTCCGGCTCGATCCCAGAGTCACTGACTGTGCACATCAGGCATGTTCTTATTATCTAGCACAGGCACAGGGTAGTTGTAGGATGTGGCCTGGATCATTTCAGCATCCTTGGTGTAGGGGCTACCCATGTGCATAATTATAGGCCTGGCCATCTTGGCCTTGGTAGTGACAAGGGTACAGAGCATCTAGCTTAAGCATCCATTTCTCTATAAAAACCATAGTGGGAAAAAAATCTAACTAACTTATTTTAAGAACTATATTACTAGATTTAAGCAAAATATTAGTATTTCAACTTGAGTTTCAAGGCTTCAGAAGATGAGGGATCTATACATGTTTTGGGAATATTAAAAAAAAAAAAAAAAAAAAAAAAAAAAAAAAAAAAAAAAAAAAAGAAAAGAAAAGAAAGTGAAAGAAACCACCCTGAAAACTCTTTCCCGCAGGAGCACCTTCTAGTGCTGGTACCATCCGAACTCAGCACTAAGTCCCGGAGATTTCTGGCTATTTTCCCCCAGCTAGCAGCAACATCTTGCTCACATGCAACCCTTTACACACTCCCACAATCATTCATCTAACTCCTAGAACCCAGTAAAGCATGACACTTAAGGCTTAGTTACCTAATCAGGTTTATATAATAACAAGATCACAATTACAAAATGCCAATTGGTTTATGTAATAATAAGATCACATTACAAGATGCCACTACAGTAATTTCAATGCCAAATGATAAAGACAAATTTTAACCCAGTTAATTTAACCTTGTAAAAACCTTATCCTGATTGTTATAACCACTCCGGTTCTGAATCGTCCTCTTCCTCTGCCTCCATGATGAAGAAGCTCCGCCCCTTCCTGCTCTCTGCCCTTTTTCCTCTCAACTTCTAGCTCCACCTCTCTATTCCTGTCTAATCACAGGTTTGTCACTGCCCTAATGTGACTCGACAGAGAAAATGTTGCAACATGTATATTCAAGACAATTCTCCCCCATTGGCCACAATGTGTGAACTTGGTAACTGACTTTCAATCACTATCAGAATCATGGTCTAGAACATATATCATTCTAGGTTCCACGACTGAATAAATGTAAATAATGACAGTATTTAGTCTTAGAATTGTCATGAAAATAAATAAAAATATATAAAGACATCTGTAACCTTGTGTTTTCCCTCTAATCCCCAAAAAAGCGACTCTTGAGACTTTTTTATATATGAATAAATGCTAAGCAAATAGCTTTTGCTCTGTCCCCAACTAAATCAAATCTCAAAAATCAAGTTTACTTTTTCCTAAGTGTGTCACATGGCTGATTAACTGGATAGTTGCCCAACACATATGCACACACATATATGGACACATTTACATACATAACTGAATTCTGATTTTTTTTTTGGATTTGTACTTCGTAGAGCAGAAATAACGTTTAACCCTCAGCCTACCTTGCTACAGGAAATTGCCATTAGCTGTTGAAGATTTTTAAAAATACTCTCATTCTTCAGAGCTGTTATGAAAGGCAGAATGCTGGCAAATCTGCCAAGTCTACTGCAAAGTTCTGACTTTATGTGAAGGTATTTTCATCACAAATAAAGGTCGTTTAGTTCTTGATATACCGTTTGTAGATTACCTTCTAATGTCTCTTATGAAATATTGAGAGGCTTAGAAGTTATTTATTGCAAAATGCATGTTACTCTAAGATTGGGTGCATAATAATTTCTCTTCACTGATATTCAGAGGCAGAGCCTGGAAAGGTTCCTCTGCAGCATTTTCTTTCTGTTGTTCCCATCTTTTCTATGCAGGTATCTCAGAGAGTACAGTCTCTAATCTTGGCTAATATTTCTGTCATATGACTTCAGTTCCTGTGCATTCTTAAATGTGCGGCCCCATAGTTACTGCTTTATGAGTTTGCATTTAGCTCTTTTTCATGATTATTTAATACATGTTAAAACTCACTTCTTTGATATTTTAAAAATCTGTGGTTTGAGATTTTGAAGGATAGATCTCTAGGCTACAAGAGCAATTGCATGATGCATAGGTAGTTGTTATATTCTACAGATAGGTACTTCAAACTGAGACATGTTACAGTAGCCTAATGACTAGAGCCTGAACAGATGACATCACCAGTGAGAGAATCTACAGCTTTGAATAGGTAAACAACTGAAAGCAATAAGTAAGATATTTGACAGCAAAGGGTTGATAGAGAATATTTGATGTGAATAACTATATTTTATACTGATAATCTGAGGATTTTCAAATGTAATTTATCACTGAACTCTTAATAATTTCAAACAGTTAAGTACATTGGCAGTTACATACTTTAACTTACTGTATTACAAGTTTTTTTATTTTTTACATTTTTATTTTAAACATCTTTAGAATTAAAGAGGTTTTATTCATATTCTTCCCCTCCACCAAGTCTTTACAGATCCTCTCCCTTCCTGAGTCACCTAACTTTATGTTCTTTCTCAACACACAAACAAAAATACAATACAAAATCCCACAAAACTATGATAACAAAATAAAACATCATGTCAAAGAAAAACAAAGCAAACAAAATAAAACAAAGCTATAACTGAATAAAAAGCACTTAAAAAGAAAAGAAAACAAATTAAAGTAAAGCAACAGCATCAAAACAAACCAGTGGAGCCCATTATATATTGATCCACTACTGGTTTACATGAGACCTGCATTGGACTGGGTGGTACTTTGTCATTCCATTGGAGAAAAGTGACTTTCCCTTTCCCAGCAGGTATTAATGACAGTTCAGTTGATAATCTTTAGCCCAGTAGCTACGTTTCTATCCCTCCAACCATTCATTAATTCATTTACTAAAAAGATAAAAAAATATTAAGATAAAAATAAAACTATCACATTGAGCTTGGACAAGACAATCAGAGGGAAAAGGGCCTAAGAGAAAGAACATGAGTCAAAGACCCATTCACACATTCAGGAATCACATAAAAACACCAAACTGGACAGAATAAGGACTTGATGGAGCTAGGGAGAGGTGAATATCTGGAGTTAGCCTATTCTTTTCTCTGACCAGAAAGGCCTTACTTACTTTGGGTTTTTCTAGAAAATTTATAACAAATATGAAGATTATTACTTGGGCTTTCAAATTCTGAAGATTAAATGGCTTTATAAAGTTAGAGCAAGTGTCAGTACACATTAGAGGTAGTTTGCATTTGCTCAGTGATATGGGAGTCATAAGAATATAAACTCAGCATCATTTGTTGAAAATGCTGTCTTTTTTTCCACTGGAAGGTTTTTGGGTCCTTTTGTCAAAGACCAAGTGACCATAGGTATGTGGGTTCATTTCTGGGTCTTCAATTCTATTCCATTGATCTACTTGTCTGTCTCTGTACCAATAACATGTTTTGTTTTGTTTTGTTTTGTTTTGTTTTTTAAAATCACTACTGCTCTATAATACAGCTTGAGATCAGGGATGGTGATTTGCCCAGAAGTACTTTTATTGTTTGGAATGGTTTTTGATATCCTGAGTATTTGTTATTCCAGATAAATTAGAGAATTGATCTTTCTATCTCTGTGAAGAAGTGAGTTAGAATTTTGATGAGGATTGCATTGAATATGTAGATTGCTTAAGGTAGATGGCCATATTTACTATGTTAATCTTGCTGATCTATGAGCATGGGAGATCTTTCCATCTTCTGTAATCTTTAATTTCTTTCTTCAGAGACTTGAAGTTCTTGTCATTCAGATTTTTCACTTGCTTGGTTAGTGTTACACCAAGATATTTCATATTATTTGTGACTATTGTAAAGGGTGTCATTTTCCTAATTTCTATCTCAGCCCATTTATCTTCTGAGTAGAGGAAAGTTCATGATTTGTTTGAGTTAGTTCTGTATCCAGCTACCTTGCTGAAGTTTTTTATCACCTGTAGGAGTTCTCTCATGAAATTTTTTGGGTCACTTATGTATACTATCATATCATCTGCAAATAGTGATATGTTGACTTTCTCATTTCCAATTTGTATTGTTTTGATCTCCTTTGGTTACCTAATTGCTCTGGCTAGGATTTTGAATACTGACTAGGTACTGGTATTGACCAAATAGGGGGAGAGTTGTAGCCTTGTTTTGTCCTTGATTTTAGTGGGATTGTTCCAAGTTTCTCTCCATTTAGTTTGATGTTGGCTATTAGCTTGATGTATATTGCTTTTATTACACTTAGTTATGGACCTTGAATTCCTATTATCTCCAATACTTTTAACATGAAACAAATGGTGCTGGTTCAACTGGCAGTTACATGTGTAAAAATGAAAGTTGAACCATTCTTATCTCCTTGCACAAAGCTCAAGTCCAGGTAGGTCAAGTACCTCCACATAAAACCAGAAAGGATGAACCTAATAGAAGAGAAAGTGGGAAAGAACCTCTTACACCTAGACATGGGGGGAATTTTCCTGAACATAACACCAATGGCTTATGCTCTAAGATCAAGACTTGACGAATGGGACCTCAGAAAATTGAAAAGCTTCTGGAATGCTTTAAGCGAGGCTTAATCAGCCATCCTAGAAGGAATATGGAAGAATTTGTCACTCTGAGAGATCTGAACTGTGAAGACCTGGCCCAAGAGGCTTCAGAGAAGTATTTCAGTATGTGGCATAGAGACTGTTTTTATGGTATCTTACTGTTTTTGTTTGTTTGGTAGATTGGTTGTTTTGTTTTGTGGTTGCTCTTTTTTTATTTTGTTTCTAGAGCTTTCAGGTGTGATGTTAATTTACTATTATGAGGTCTCTCCATTTTTGTTGTTGTTGTTTTGTTTTGTTTTTGTTTTGTCTACTGTGAACATTTAGTGCTTTGTGTTCTTTAGAAATATCTTCTGTGTGTCCCATAAGAATGCATATGTTGTGTATTCATTTTCACTCAATTCTAGAAAGTCTTTAATTTCTTTTTTATTATTTATTCTACCTTGATCCATTTTTTCAGTACATTCTTTCTTTTTAGTTCATTTTCCATGAGTATGTAAGCTTTCTGTTGTTTTTATTGTTGATATCCAGATTTAATCCATTGTGGTCAGAGAGGCATATGCGGGATTTTGTTTTAATTTTCTTGTATCTGTTGAGACATGCTTTGTGTCTGTGAATGAGGATAAGGATTGGAGAAACTTTCATGAGGTGCTAAGAAGGAAGTATATTCTTTTGTGTGGTGACATGTTCTGTAAATATCTGTGTGGTCCTTTTGTTTTATAACATCAGTTAGCTCCAGTAATTTTTTGTTTAGTTTTCATCTTGAAAACTTGTCTATTGGTGAGAGTGGGATATAGAAGTCTTCTACTATCACTGTCTAAGGGTTAGCATGATGCTTAAGCTGTACTAGTGTTTCATTTGCAGAAGTGGGTATTCTGTTTGGGACATAGATATTAAGAACTGAAATATCCTTTTGACTGATGTTTTCATACCTTCTATGACATCTTTTTATTCCGTATTTTTATTTTATTATTTTGGTGAAGCTTGCCTCTGAGGTTTCTGCTTGAGTTCTTAAATGATTTTCATTTCCAGCTTTTTGTCGGTTTCAGGAGTTTCTTTTTTTTTTAATTCTATTTCTACTTTCAGATTATAAGTTGTTTATTAGTTTCCTTTCACTGTTAGTTTGAGTCTTCACAGAGGTCTTTAAGGGATTTGTTCATTTCCTTTTTGAGGGCATCTGTCATATTCATAGACAGCCATCTTAAGATACTTTTCTTATCCGTTAGCTATTTTGTAATTCTCAGAGCCTACTGGTAGGGTTGTTGGGCTCTAGTAGAGACTTACTGTTTTGACTGTTATTGATTGCTTTTATTATGGAGTCTAGGCATGATTGTAATTCTAGGTACTAGTATTTGACCTTGTTCTTTTGGATGGGTGTTTTTATTCTTTGCCAACCAAGCTCTTTTGCCCTCTCTGGTTCTTAAGTAGAGTATGGTGGATGTATGTTGCCTAAAATTCAAGCATTCTGCTATGTGTAGTATAGAGGGTTCCTAGTAATATACCACTATGCATTGAGGGCTGTCACTTTGGAATGGAGATGTGCTGAGGGTGGGTGCTCTTGGAATCCACAAGACTAGAGAATGCAGGTTTTTCCATCAAGATCTGTTTGGTCCCCTGGGGAATGGGTGCAGAATTTGGGAAGAGGCTACAAGAGGTGGCATGTTATAAAACTGAAGGATTGGATATGGAGGAAAGCTGGGAAAGTGAAGATCTGAAGGCTGTTTATCTGCTATGATAGCCTACTTGCTTCTTGGACAGGATTGGCTAGAAGGTTTCTAGGGAATGCCTGCTGAATTGGGGGGTTGAGATAACAGGATGGGTGTGAAGGATGGTTGGAGAAGATGTATATGGTTGACTTGAGATGGGGACAGTAAGGAGGGAGGAAAGAAGGTAGTCTGCTACAGACTTGGGAGTAAAACCAGGAACTGGATTAAGAAGAGAGGGATGAAGGGGCACAGTTGTGTTACCTGTATCCCTGGTGGCCTGCAGCTGCCCAGGTAGTACCAGTTGGAGTGTGGTCTGGGATGAAGCAATGGGTAACAGGAAGGAAAGTTGTAGGAGAAGCTTGATGTGATTCACTGGAGATACGGGCAGAGAGAAAAGGGAGGCTACAGTAGGTGGTCTACTACACAGTTAGGGATGAGACAGTTTGATGGGATTTAGAGGAGAGTAGGAAGACATGAAGATCCCCAGTCAGACTACCTACTCCCCTGGCTGAAGTGACCTGCAGCTCCTCAGGAAATATGTGCTCAAGTTGGTAATTGGAATAAAGGGATGAGTTGGGAAGAAGGAAGGATGGAGGGGAACATCTATGCAATCCATTGGATATGAGGGCAGGTGAAGGGAGATGATGATAGCAATTCGTCTGCTACAAAGCTAAGGATGAGGTTGGGGTATTGGATTTGGGAAAGGGGAGGTAGAAGTGAAGATCTGTAGTTAACCCTCCTACTTCACTGGCTGAACTTGCCTTCAAGACCTATGGTTTTTACCAGTACATGAAAACCCCTCTGGAAACTTTATGTTCTATCTCTCACATTCTTCTGTTCATGCTTTAGGCTGGATTGATTCAAATACTAGACCTGAAGATGCCATTATGAACTTATTGTTTCTATCACTTCTCTAATAGTATGCTCAAAGAAATATATAAAAAAGTTTGGTGTCCTTCTTGCTTTTTCTCAAGTACAGCACACATTAATCTGTCATTTATGTTCAACAAAATCTACCTAATGTACCCATGGAGACTGTTACTGTACTTCTTAAGCTTTGAGTTGTAGGGAAGTCTTTACAAGTTGTTCTTCTTGCTCTTCAGACCATAATAATTTTTATTTGGATATTCTGTGTCTCCAGTCTTCAGTAAATTTCTTCCATTCAAATATAATAGTACAGAGAATAAAAAGACAAATTTTATATTTTAAAAGTATAAGTATAGATAAATAAAGATAAAAATGTAAAGCTGTCCAACATGTTTCATTTATGGAGACATTGCTTTGTTTATATGCTATCTTTTCTAACATTAAGGCAACATAATATTATTTCAGTTTTTTGTGATCACTTGTGAAGAATAACTTATGAACAAAAATATTTAATTGGCTTTTTAAAGATTGATAACATAATAGTGCTAAATAAAATTCTCTTGTTATTCAAGTAACAAAACATTCTACAAATTCAATCATAGTACATGCAGTCAAAATAGTGTTTATGCTAATTAAAAGCTGGTGTCTTTACTGGGAGGATCCAAGTTACTCTTTATTCTGCTCACAGACAACAGCCAAGTCTCATCTAGCTGTTGGCTGAATTCATCGCCCTAAAAATATTTCTACATAGAGTCATACAATCAACTTCTATTTCAATTTGTATTTACATTTTGGCTAACATTTATACATCATAAGCATTGTATACATAATTTCAAACCCTGTTTTAAAAGACTTTTTAATTAGAAAAGCAGAAAAACATTTGTTCAGTTTGTGAATGTATGTGTGTGGCTGTGCTTCACATTCATTAGAGATGTGTGTCTTATAACTCAGTAAGTCAGCAACTAACTTTGTGTATGACTCTGATGTTTTTACTGATTTAGTAGTAGCAGATGATAGAATGTGGTTTTAATATAATATTATTTGAAAATATTTATAAAACAAATAGTTTTATGAACAGAAAAATGATGGTGGCAAAATACTCAAATTCAAATTTTAACATGGGGCATCTTATAAAGGGAATCTTATAAATGGACTTTAGGTTGGTCTGTCTTCTCAATCTCCTCCTCCATCAACTGAAATCAACCAGCGAGTGTGGAGCTTGCTGTTTTGTACACACATCTGTGTTCACTAGAACAGGTGCTTTTATGTATGTTGACTTACCTTTTGATTATTGTGTACTTACCTGTCAAGACACTTCATTTGCTCTATAGAATATTTACTAAATCTGATTTCTACTCCTTCCTACTGGGAATATTCTACTGTTTGATCTCATG
This sequence comes from Mastomys coucha, assembly GCF_008632895.1. Taxonomy (NCBI): domain Eukaryota; kingdom Metazoa; phylum Chordata; class Mammalia; order Rodentia; family Muridae; genus Mastomys; species Mastomys coucha. Next base: position 76,719,666 of record NW_022196912.1, on the reverse strand, counting down.
AATTTTGTATTGACATGTAGTTTGTAAAGAGCATAATGAGTATAATGACCTTATGTTAATCACAAATTTGTTTGAATTTGGTGAATAAAATATTGTTTTAGCAAGTCTTCTCCCTCCCCAAATATTTTACTCCACGAGAGGAAGAATAACTTTTTGCACCATGTCTTGCATGGTATAAAACTGCTTGGAGCCAACTAGGACTGAGCCAGTGGAGGAGTTAGGGGAAGGACTGAAAGAGCTGAAGGGGTTTGCAACCCCATAGGAAGAACCAACAATATCAACTAACCAGACTCCCCAGAGCTTCCAGGGATTAAACCACCAACCAAACAGTATATATGGAGGGACCCATGGCTCCAGCTGCATATGTAACAGGGGATGGCCTTGTTGGGCATCAATGGGAGGAGAAGCCCTTGGTCCTGTAAAGGGTCAATGCCCCAGTGTAGGGGAATGCTAGTGTAGAGAGGTGGGAGTGGTTGGGTGGATGAAAGAGCACCCTCATAGAAACAGGGGAAAGGGGTAGGATAGGTGGTTTGCAGAGGGGAAATTGGGAAAGGGGATAACATTTGAAATGTAAATAAATAAAATAACCAATAAAAAAAATTAAAAAAAGAAAATGTCTGATGATGCCTGGGAACCATCAGTTTATATGATTTAAAAAGAGTGACATGAAAATGGTATTATTGTATAGATGCCACAGATAATACTGCATACTCTACAATGAAGAATGTTGGTGTGAAAATAGGATGCTCTGGTATAGAATCCACCAAACATCCACCAAACATATTCCTTCTCTCCTTATCTTTCTATAAAACACAACAGACATGAAATATGATTATCCAATTTAGGTCTTCTAAACAGTTTTAATAATGTCAAAAGTCCTTTAAGGATTTTTCTGTCATACATTAATGAATAACAACATTTATATTTACATGTTTTACTAAAATTAAGACTGGAAATTCTCAGCATTTTGTGCTTTGCTTACTCTTCTAATATCTACTTGCTACCTGAAAAATAAGAAAAGATCATATACTTATACATTACACTGACCTATATAATAACAAACATATTTCTGTGATAATCTTTTGTATATTATACTAGCCCTCCCCGTCTTACCATGTGAGATGAACCAACCCTTCCCTGTTCTTCTCATTCAATAATCTTATATTTTTTCCATCCTTTAAGATGTAGGAGACTGTCAGGTTCTAAAAACTTAATGCAATATAAAACATTTTGAAATAAAAATATGAAGTTTTTAGTAACACAACAAAAGAAAAATAAATTCATATTGTTGTTCCTCCTAAGGGGCTTCAAACCCTTCAGCTCCTTGGGTCCTTTCTCTAGTGCTCCCAGGGACTAAGCCGTCAACCAAAGAGTATGGGGGGGACTCATGGCTCCAGCAGCATGCATATAGCAGAGGATGCCCAAGCCGGTTATGAATGGGAGGATAGGACCTTGGCCCTGTGAAGGTTCTATATCCTAGTGTAGGGGAATGTCAGGCGCAGTAAGCAGGAGGGGATGGGATTGTGACCTGACAAAAATGTGTGCAGGGAGGTAATTTTTGATCCCACTTTCTTTCTTTATTTCTCTCTCTCTTTCTTTCTTTTTTTTTTTAAATGATATTGCCTCCTCCCTCTCTATCCAGTATTACATATCTTTTGTGTTCTTTGTTCCAAGTCTCCTGGATGCATTTTTTTGTCTTCTCTAGAGTTATTGTTTCTCCTCTGAGACTTAGTGAATGCTATTTTCTGTTTAAGTAGAAAGAAATACTTCCTACTTTGTATGTCAGACTAATTCCTGGTTAGCTTCAAGATAGGGCCCAGATTCTTCCTTTGAATGGCATTTCCCAGTTGTCCAGCATCCCACAGGAGGCTAAGGTGCTTGTTTTAACCTCCATTGAAGCTGGCTGCTTTCTCTCCACAGACCACTGAATTCATTGAATTGTGACTGTCTTTTGTTGGTCCCTTCCTTCAGTGCCTAAATAGTCACACTATTACCTACATAATTACACCCTGATAAAAGAAATTGGCAAGAGTTCATGAATACTAAAACCTCATTTAGCACATGTCATAGGCTTTGTACTCAGTGAACTAAAACCCATCAAAGGAGTCATCCTTGCTGCTGAGGTCTGTGCAGGGGTTAAATATCCACAATGAAAACAATGTGACTCTCTGCCTTCTAAGTTTTTATGTAACAATACTGGTTTGGGCATTATGAAAGTGAATCTCTGATTCGAAAAAGTACAGGGCATTTTGAGTGTTTTATGTGTCCAATTTGTGGACACTGTTCATGTAATATCTAGGATACAATTTGTTTTTCAGTTACTCAAGCTCACATGAAATCTAAGTGTAGGAGAGTGACAAAGGTGAGCATGTAGGGACAAACTCTTAATAGCTACAGTCATATAAAGGCCTTTATATCAATTATAACATTTAAGAGTTCCAAAAAGAGGTGCTAGAGAGATAACACAACTGTTAAAAGCAACTGTTGCTTTTCGACTTTGATTACTACCACTCACCCACATCACAATTTTCTGTAAGTTCAGTTTCAAAAATCTAGTGTGTCTGGCTTCCACATGTACCTATGTTCTTGTGTATATATGCAAATGCACACAAACACACACACATATACACATCATTTAAAAAATAAAACAATTTTTCAAACCTCTCTCTTTTAGTTTTTTTTTTCTCTTAATAAAATAAAGTAAAACTTAACTATAAAAAAAAAGACTCATCAAATTGCTGGAGACTCTTGTAGGAGAAAGAAGTAGTTGAATAGTTAGAAAGATAGATAGGTCTCATGAAGATATGCACCAGTCACCAAAAGGATCAGCATCAAGCAGAGATTTTGTGCTATCCATTCAAATAATATACAAGCCTGAGACAGCAGTCAAGAATCTTGACAGTCCAGTAAAAGGTGCACTGTCCTGGTCATTTAAGCAGAGCAATGTAACTCTCCACAAAACTCTTACACTTGAGGAGAAGGGATCTGGTCATTCTATTCCATTCGCATGGTCCTTGTCTCCCAGCCCAGAAACCCTGTGATTAGGAGCTAGGATTAATTAAAGAAGAAAACAAACATAAGAACTATGAAAATGTTGAGAATTCACACTTGATGTGTTTTTTAACAATTATTTACACATCTTTCTTACCTAATCATCTTCTTTAAAGCATGCACAAGGAGCAAGATTGTACTGGCAGCAACACAAGACTGTATTCTCTGAGAATAACAGCTGAAATAAAAAAGGACACCCAGAGGGTTCCAATGGTAGCACTTCTCTCTTCCACTTAAAGGTGCCTGCAAGAGCCGGGTGGTGGTGGCACACGCCTTTAATCCCAGCACTTGGGAGGCAGAGGCAGGTGGATTTCTGAGTTTGAGGCCAGCCTGGTCTACAGAGTGAGTTCCAGGACAGCGAAGGCTATACTAAGCAAGAAAGTTTTGTACAGATGTGCATAACAGATATGGGATAGTCTAGAGAAACAGAATTATAGAATGTAATTCAATATATATTCATATGTATATGATTTATGGTATAGTCAATTCAACAATGACTGTTAATCAATGAAAAGTTCAAGAATTTAGTATTTGTTCAGTCCACAAGGCTGGATGTTTCATCTGGTCTTCAGTTATGCCATAATCAGAAAGAAGCAAATTAAAATAATGACAGTGAAGGAATGGATTTGCTAGCAAGAATGAGTTAAGAAAGCAAAGAGCAAACTTCCTTCTTCTGTGACTTTTATATATGCTACCAGCAGAAGTTGTGACCCAGATTAAAAATGGATCTTCATAACTCATAAAATCTGAAATAAAAGTTTATCTTCTTACCACAAAAGACCAGGATTAGATGTGGGTTTTCCCACTTCAAATAATTTAATTAAGAAAAAAAAGTCCCTCACAGCTATATCAGAGCCACTTAAGTTAATTTAGTTAATTACACATTAGTAGAATTAGTCCTCCAATTAATAGTCAAGTTAACAATCAAGAATAACCATCATAAGATAAAGGAATAGGTTTCTAAGACTAGGGTGGAGGAATAGTGATCATAAAAGAAAACCTATGCAAATATAATCTATCATTGACCATTGTAATATAATGATCATTAAAAAAGAATATCAGAGGCAATTCAACACAGTCCCCAATGACAGAGAATACACTATTTTACAGAATTTAGGAAAAAGATTCATTGACTTAAATGTAAAATAAAAATCAATAACATTCATAGAGAAAAAAAACAAAACAAGAGAAGACCCCCAAAAGCCATGGAAAGAATAATCAGCTGAACTTTATTAAAATAGAAAACTTTTTAAAGCCATTATTACACACACACACACACACACACACACAGACAGACAGACACACACACCTACTAGAATGTAGTCTTTCTATATAAATGTAGTGTAAAATACAGTATTACTAAGTATAAAAAGTCTGCAGACTGGAGGTAAATGTTTATAAATTATATATCTGTTGGGATAATCATTTTGTGCACTGTGTAAAGGTTGTCTTTGCATTATTCAAATGTTGACTTCTGTACTTGCAGAGAGTGAGTACAAGCTAGACTTTGGTATTATTTTTATTAGATCATCACCTGCCTGAGTGTTTTGTAAACATTCTCCTCCATTACCTTCTGATGGCTTTAATAAACTGCTGACAGCCTGCAGGTGAGGCAGGAGAGGAAAGACAGGACTTCTGGGCAGAGATAGGAGCTTTGGGAAGAATCAGAAGTGAAGACTGGTCAACCAGACACCGAGGAAGTAGGAAACACCAGGACATAGTGAGAGGTACCAGGCCATGTGACATGGACTAGAATAAATAGGTTTATTTAGTTAAATGAGATAAGATGGGAACAAGCCTAAGCTATAAAACCTAAGCTTTCATAATTAATAAAATGTCTCTGTGTCGTTATTGGGATTTGGTGTATTAAAACTGTCTGAAATATATATTTAATAAAGAACATTTTGAAACTATTTTTTAAAAAAACCTCACAAAATTCAATATTAAGACATTTGATTTAAAAGTAAAAAGAAGCAATTAGTTCCCTTTTTAGAGGAAATGTTTATCATGATTTTAACATTACATAATATATCATGGCATTAAAATAAGTGAATATGAATGAAATACTTTCTATAAAATTCTAAAGAACAAAAAAAAGATTTCTAAAATCTAGGAGCAAATTTTCATTGAAATTTAAGCTGTTCCATTTAAGAGAAAAAAGGAAACATAAGTCATTGATAATTCTATTATGTAAAACAAAACAAAACAAACTCCCAAACCAAAACCAAACACATAAACAAACAAAAAAACAACTATCCAACCTCAAAACACATTTTATTGTTTCTGTAGGCTATATGTTTTGTGTGGGAGTCAAAAATGAATCATAAAAGAACGGCAAAGTTATTAAACCATAGTAAGACCCATAGCTGGTGAGAATGAAACACCAGTTTGAAAGAGATTTTACCACATTCTTACAAAGGTAAATGTATTTGCCCTATATGCTATAGCAACTGTACTAATAGATGTTTTGATGTGTTTTTTGCATGTTGGCTTTTTGTTTTGTGAAAGTGTCTCACTTAGTAGTCAAGACTGGCATGGATCTCATAGAGAGGTGTCTAATTGGCTCCCAAATTCTGGTATTAAATTCCTGTGTCACTATGATCAGTGCAGTATTTTCATCAACTTGCTTGAAAATACCTATTCACTCAGAGTTGTGTACACAAGCCATAATGGTTAATGCTCACAGTCAATGGACTGAATTGAGAATAGTTAAAATAGTGTCTCTGAGGTCTTTACCAAAAAGGATGAACAAAAGTGGAATGTTCACCTGCAGATATGATGGTTTCATCTCTTGTGTTTAGGGTTCAGAGTAAGTAAAAGCAGGAAAGGAAAGAAGGCTGGATGTATTCCAGCATTCCCTTGTTTTTTGTTTCCTTGTCCCCCAAGATGTGGTTAATCTTAGCCACATGTTCCTATCCTTAAGTTCCCCAATGCCTTCCCTCCATTAAGGGCTCTATTTTTAATAACTAAACCCAAAGCAGTCCTTACTTCCCTAAGTTAATTTGTGTTTTTTTTCCTTTACAGTAATAAGAAAAGCAATACACAAATATATACATATATATGTGTATATATATATATATATATATATTAGATGTATTCAAAATTGTCAAAAGCGAGAAGCAAATGTCTTTTAGATATTAAATTAAGAAACTTATCCATTTATGTGATGTAGAATTGTGTGTCACATTATCTGGCAAAGAGTGTGATCCAGGTGACTTCTAAAATGCAGATGTTTTTCAGATGGTAAGAGTGTTCTTCATAATTGGAATACACAAAGTAGAAACCACAAACCATAAGAAACTCAAAAAGAAGGAAGCCAAAATGAGGATACTTCATTCCTTCTTAAAGGGGGGAACAAAATACCCATGGTAGGAGTTGCAGAGTCTAACTTTGGAGCAGAGACTAAAGGAAGGACAATTCAGAGACTGCTCCAACTGGGAATCCTACCCATATTCAGTCATCAAATCTAGACACTATTGTGGATGCCAACAAGTGCTGGATGACAGGAGCCTGAGATAGCTGTCTCCTGAGAGGCTCTGACAGTACATGACTAATACAGAAGTAGAGGTTCACAGCCAACCATTGGACTGAGTACAGGCTCCCCAATGAAGGAGCTAGAGAAAGGATCCAAAGAGCTGAAGGGTTTGCAGCCCCTTAGCAAGAACAACAAAATGAACTTACTAGTACCCTCAGAGCTCCCAGGGAGTAAACTCCAACCAAAGAGTACACATGAGGGGACTCACGGCTCCAGCAGTATATGTATAGCAGAGGATGGCCAAGTCAGTTATCAATGGGAGGAGAGGACCTTGGCCCTGTGAAGGTTCTATGCACCAGTGTAGGGGAATGCCAGGGCCAGGAAGTAGGAGAGGGTGGGGTGGTGAGCAGGGGGAGCGGGGAGGGAACAGGGGATTGTTTTAGTTTTTGTTTTTTTTTTTTTTTTTTTTTTTTTTTTTTTTTTTTGTCTTTTGGAGGGGAACCTGGGAAAGGAGATATTGTAAATAAAGAAAACATCTAATAAAAAAATAAAAAAGTGTTCTTCATAATGCTATGCACTTGGTAAGTATTTCTAAAGCCTTTACAATCCAAGAATAAGAATATACAAGCTAACATGTATATTTAAAATTTTAAAGATTATGTAAACATTGAGTGATCCTTACATGGACTGAAGAATCTAGTAATATTAGAGTCATCTTAAAGAAAGAACAAAAGTGAAGTGGAATACCTGCTTACCTGGAAACTCCCTGATATTTTGAATTCTAAGCACAACTAACCAAGACAAACTATCTCATGGCACTGTTAATAAGTAGAAAGTATACATCTCTACACTCCTACTCTTTGGATAGCATTCATAAGAACTCCAATCATACTGGATTAGGGCATACTGGCACACATGCCTTTGGTGCTTACATCTACAATGACCTTACTTCCAAATAAACTCACATTCTTGAGGTATAAATATTAGGGCTTTTTTACAGGGTATTTCATTATTGTACATGGAAAACTTAAGTGTTAGTAAAATGCAAAAGCTTAAGCATATTTTGGTTTTGTCAGGCACAGTTAGGTGTGTCCTGAATTGATGCAGTTTATGGTGACCATAGCCTGCCAATATTGTAGGGGAGGAATTGGAGACTTCCTTTATAAGCAATTGGATCTTTGATCATTTGGATCTTCATTAAGATCTTCAGGTAAGAGATGGGGATTTTCTCTTAGGGCTTGCAAGAACAACAGTGAAGTAGCTGGCATGATATAGTATTCTAGGAAAAAAAGCTAAGGAGCACTCTTGGGTGTGGAGGACCTCAAGAGAAAGGTAGACTAGCTTTGTAGAATGACACAGATAAAAATGACTTCTAAAGGGCTACTAGTTTATCTGTAAAAGCATGTATGTAAATAGATACTTTATATATAGCTCAGAGAGTAAAGATACCTTTCTGTAGTAGCAAGCTTTAACTAAGTTTAGACCTCTCATGTCCTTATTGGTATAAATATTATATAATTTAAATAGTTACAGGGCTTCAAAATTTGAAAGTTGGGGAAACACAATTCAACTCATAACACCATTATGCCTGTATATAGAATGCAAACAGTAACCAAGTAGATCTAAGTATATGGAGACATATTTATTGGAGATATGGTTAAAGATCAGGTTTTATTTAGGCAAGGGAGGAAAAAATATGATCCATAGTTTAGTGATGGAGCATTAGGGTAAATTCATGTTTAATGTAAGATCTATAGAAGTAAATTGTTTCAAAAACAAATGACAACATTTACATGTGGATCATGGGTTGGCCTATGGAAGTAAATCACTGGGGAAGGAACTCTGATGTTTATTCTGGTCCATTGTTCTGACACTCTCTGCTTCGTATTCATGAAGGGTGAATGGCCATGGCCTTTCACATCTTTCACTGTGGGAGTAGTCATTCTCATCACCATCCTTGTCTTGCCATGATGTACTGAAATCTATCTGAACACATGATCCAAAATAAGCCTTTCCTCCCCATTGCTTCTGTTAGGCATTTCATCATGGTGACAAGAAAAGTAATTCATATAGCCCTTGATATGATGTGTGAGAAGGACATTTACCTCAATAGTCTTCTTCCTCAAAATATATAGCTCCAGTTTAATCCTGATAAAACAGCATGCTTACCTTAGCTGAAGGGCATTCTACAAAGTTCCTGATTAGTTCTCTTCAAAGTGTCAAAGTCATGAACAGGAGAGCCAGGGAAAAGGAGACATGATAAATCAATGTAATAGCATCCTGGATGCCGTCGGGAAGTGAGAAAAGAACACTGTGTTAAAACTAAGGAGATCTGAAAGTGAAATTTTAATAAACAATTGAGATTAAGGATAGTAACTTACCACACAAATATGTTGCTATTAAGATGGAAAGTGGGTGGGTAATACACAGAAACTCTGGGTAATATCTCAGCTTTAAAAAATTAATCTAATAGTGCTCTAAAGTGAAGACATAAGAACATTTCTTTAGAGTGAATGGTTCGCCTTAGGCCTGTAACCTACACTTTCATCCTAAATCCTTTTTCTCACAGGCAATTAAAGATAATTGCTTTATTTTTTTTATAACCTAGTTACTATTTAGGGAATATAAATTCCTGATCTCTACCTTCCTTACTTTATTAAATTTGAAAACTGGGGTTGTTACATTTTGTCCCTATATTCAGTTTCTGCTTCAGACTGAAACAAACTTGCCGGTGGTTCTTGTTCCAGAAAAAAAGGATACTAGGTCAGCAAGTGTGTTAGGACTCAGCTTTAGGTTTATGGAACAGACACAACCGCACACTGACGAGCCATTTGACACTAGAGAAAAGATTTAACCTACCTTTCCACATGCCTTAATTTACATTCTATTTGAGTTATACCCTTATAAACACTCTAACTATATGTATCAACTATTGTTATAAATAGTAATGTTCAAAAACCACCATGAATTATTTGATGTGGTCCTGTGTTCAGGATTTTCTGAAGTGTTGAATAAAGTCTAGATGCTTCCAACACTACTTCTAAGGTGAGAATAAGGAAATGCTAAATGAAAATGTGTGGAATGATTTGACTTCAAGTTTAATCCTTCTAATAAATGAAAGAAACATTGTAAATATTTGTGCTAATTTTTGGAATTGAATATGCAATTGATCTAGGATCTTCCTAAATGACCTGTATTTCACAGAATGATTCTCCTTTGTTTATCTGCTATTTATGTAACTGGTTCTTCATTACAGTCTCTAGATACATGTTTTTTCATGCTGAAGTATGTACTAAATATTTAGGATATAAAGGGCAAACCATATATTCATTGTGAGATCAAAAAAAAAGTTTCTATGACCAAATAGAGCACTTATATTGTTATTACAAAATTTCAATTATTAAAAACAAAACAAAACAAAACAAAATCTCCAACTGTCAAGTCCTTACAACAAGAAATAGAATTTTCTCCAATAGAATTTTACAGAGAATATAAACCATACTTAACAGTAGGCCTCGTGCTCAGCAGTAGACATCCAACATAAGATGAACTCAATGGTGTTTTTATAGATTTTGTCTCATATTACTTTGCTTGGACATTTCTTTTAAGTCTCGCTGGCCTTTTGCCTGCATATTATGGTTTCTGCTTTTGTGTTTTTATTAATTTTGGCTTTGTGTTTGTGTGTCCATGTATACTTGTATGTTTCTTTTCCTTTTATCCTGTCTTTTGTTTTACGGCTTTTTTTTTTCTGAAGGTAAAATAAATATGGAATTGTACGATTGAGGAGGTGGGAATAATCTGGGAGAAGATGAAATAGGGAAAAACTATGTTTAAAATATATTATATAAACTTGAAAAATACAAAAGAATTTGTGAAAATACAAAAGAAAGGAGGACGGGTGCTGAAGGGAAGGCCACGTGGTTAAAAGAACTTATTACCTTTGCAGAGGACCTGGATTCAGATCCTAGCTCTAACATGGTGGCTCACATATCTGTAACTCCAATTTTAAGGGAACTAACATGATCTTCTGACCTCTGTGGGGACCAGACAGACGTATAATAAATATGCATACATGCAGACAAACAATTCTACACATAAAACACAGCAAGTAAATCTAAAAATAAAATTTAAAAAGAAGAAAATAGAAGCTAGAGAAATGACTCTGTGATTAAGGAAAAAAAATGCATTTATTGTTCTCGCAGAAGTCCTGGATTCTTTTACCAGCACCTGCATGGCCACTAAAAACCAACCATAACTCTAATTCCAGAGGAACTGATGCACTCTTCTGTCCTTTGCGGGACTTGTGCACAGTATATATGATACCATGGGGGCACACAACTCAGGTTCTAGGTTCCTTTTTCTGATCCCTAAAGCCATGAGGCTTGCAAATAATGCACTTATATACATATAGGCAAGTCATATACATAGATTAAAAATAAATGTATCTTTTTAAAGGAAAAACAAAAATATTTTTATTAGATAATTTCTTTATTTACATTTCAAATGTTATCCCCTGTCATGATTTCCTCTCAGAAAACCCCCTATCCCATTCCCCCTCACCCTGCTTACCAACCTATCAACTTCTGCTACCCTGTCCTGGCATTCCCCTACACCAGGGCATTGAGCCTTCTCAGGACCAAGGATCTTTTCTCCCATTGATGTCCAAAGAGGTCATCCTCTGCTACATATGCAGCTGGAGCCATGAGTCCCACCATGTGTACTCTTTGGTTGGGAGCTCTTGGGGCACTAGTAGGTTAATATTATTGTTCCTCCTATGGGGCTGCAAGCTCCTTCTGCTCCTTGGGTCCTTTCTTTAACTTCTCCATTGGAGACCTTGTGCTCAGTCCAATGGTTGGCTGAGAGCATCCACTTCTCTATTTGTCAGGCACTGGCAGAACCTCTGAGGAGACAGCTATATCAGGCTCCAGTTAGCATGCACTTCTTGGCATCTACAATAGTGTTTGGGTTTGGTGACTGTATATGGAATGGTTCCTCACATGCAGCAGTCTCTGGATGGTCTTTCCTTCAGTTTTTGCTCCACAATTTGTCTCTGTGTCTCCTCCTATGAGTATTTTGTTCTCCCTTCTAAGAAGGACCAGAGTATCCATACTTTGGTTTTCCTTCTTCTTGAGGAAAGGAAATTCATTTGGTCTGTGAATTGTATCTTGGATATTCCAAGCTTCTGGGCTAATATCCACTATCACTAATATCAGTGAGTGTATAGCATGTGTGTTCTTTTGTGATTGGATTGCCTCACTCAGAATAATATTTTCTAGTTCCATCCATTTGCCCAACAATTTCAAATTCATTGCTCTTAATAGCCAAGTAGTACTCCATTGTGTAAATGTACCACATTTTGTGTATTTACTACTCTGTTGAGGGACATCTGTGTTCTTTCAAGCTTCTGGCTATTATAAATAAGGCTTCTATGAACATAGTGGAGCATATGTCCTTATTACATGTTGGAGCTTCTTATGGTTATATGCCCAGGAGTGTATAGCTGGGTCCTCCCATAGTACAATGCCAAATTTTCTGAGGAACAGCCAAACTGATTTCCACTGTGGTTTTATGAGCTTGCAATTCCACCAGCACTGGAAGAGTGTTTCTCTTTCTCTACATCCTCACCAACATCTATTGTCAACTGAGGCTTTGATCTGAGCCATTCTAACTGGGGTGAGATGAAATCTTAGGCTTGTTCTGATTTGCCTTTCTCCAGTGACTAAGGATGTTGAACATTTCTTTAAGTGCTTCTCAGTCATTCATTATTCTTCAGTTGAGAATTCTTAGTTTAGCTCTGTACCCCATTTTTAATAGGGCTATTTGGTTCTCTGGAATCTAACTTTTTGAGTTCTTTTTATATATTAGATCTATCAGATGTAGATCTTTTCCCAATTTGTTGGCTGCCAATATGTTTGTTCTATTGACAGTGACCTTTGCTTTGTAATTTTATGAGGTCCCATTGGTTGATTCTTAGAGCATAAGCTATTGGTGTTCTGTTCAGGAAATTTTCCCCTGTGACCATGTGCTTGAGGCTTCCCCACTTTCTTTTCTATTAGTTTCAGTGTATTTGGTCTTATGTGGAAGTCCTTGATTCACTTGGATTTGAGCTTTGTACAAGGAGATAAGAATGGATCAATTTGCATTCTTCTACATGCTAACTGATGGATTGCTGAATATCGAACCATCCTTGCATCCCTGGGATGAAGCCTACTTGATTGTGGTGAATGATTGTTTTGATGTGTTCTTGGATTAGGTTGGCAAAAATTTTATTGAGTATTTTGCATTGATATTCATAAGAGAAATTGGTCTGATGGTCTTTTTCTTTGTTGCATCTTTGTGTGGTTTTCATATCAGTGTAATTGTGGCTTCATAGAATGAATTGGGTAGTGTTTCTTCTGTTCATATTTTGTGGAATAGTTTGAAGAGTATTGGTATTAGTTCTTCTTTGAAGGTCTGATAGAATTCTGCAATAAAACCATCTGGTCCTGGGCTTTGTTTGGGAGACTTTCAATGCCTGCTTCTATTTCTTTAAGGGTCATGGGACTCTTTAAATGGTTTGTCTGATTGTGATTTAACTTTGGTATTTGTTATCTGTCTAGAAAATTGTCCATTTGATCCAGATTTTCTAGTTGTATTGAGTATAGGCCTTTGCAGTAGCATGTGATGATTTTTTAAATTTCCTCAGTTTCTGTTGTTTTATCTCCATTTTCATTTCTGATTTTTTTAATTTGGATACTGTCTCTGTGCCCTTTGGTTAGTCTGGCTAAGGGCTTATCTATCTTGTTGATTGTCTCAAAGAACCAGCTCCTGGTTTCCACTTGGTTAATTTCAGCCCTGAGTTTGATTATTTCCTGCCATCTACTCCTCTTGGGAGTATTTGCTTTTGTTGTTGTTGTTCTAGAGTTATTAGATTTTTGTTAAGCTGCTAGTGTATGCTCTCTCCAGTTTCTTGTTGGATGTACTCAGAGCTATGAGTTTTCCTCTTAGCACTGATTTCATTGTGTCCCATAAGTTTGGGTATGTTATACCTTTATTTTCATTAAATTCTAAAAAGTCTTTAACTTCTTTCTTTATTTCTTCATTGACCAAGTTATCATTGTTCAGCTTCCATGTGTATACGGGCTTTCTGTTCTTTTTGTCTCTATTGAAGATCAGCCTTAAACTATAGTGATCTTATAGGAGTCATGGGATTATTTCAATCTTATTATATCTGTTGAGTTCTGTTTTGTGATTGATTATATAGTCAATTTTGGAAATGGTACCCTGAAGTTCTGAAAAGAAGGTATATTCTTTTGATTTAGGATGAAATGCTCTATAGATATCTGTTAAATCCATTTGGTTTATAACTTCTGTTAGTTTCACTGAGTCTCTGTTTAGTTTCTGTTTCCTTGATCTTTCCATTGATGAAAGTGAGGTATTGAAGTCCCCCACAATTATTATGTGAGGTGTAATGTGTGCTTTCAGCTTTAGTTAAGTTTCTTTTATGAATGTGGGTGGGTTGCATTTGAGCATAGATGGTCAGAATTGAGATTTCTTCTTGGCAAATTTTTCCTTTGATGAGTATGAAGTGTCCCTCCTTATCTTTTTTGATGACATTTGTTTGAAAGTTACTTTTATCAGATATCAGATTGGCTACTTCAGCTTGTTTCTTGAGACCATTTGCTAGAAAAATTGTTTTCCAGCCCTTTACTCTGAGGTAGTGTTTGCCTTTGACACTGAGATGCATTTCCTGTATGAAGCAAAATGCTGGGTAATGTTTATGCATTCAGTCTGTTAATCTATATCTTTTTATTGGGGAATTGAGTTCACTGATGTTAAGAGATATTAAGGAATACATTTTGTTTTTTAAAACAATAATAAAAATATGCAATATTATTTGTAATAGAAATATTCAAAATAGCTAAAATGAAAAAGTTAATAATGTTCTTTAAATTTTCTTACCACATACATTACACTAACAATATATAAACATATATATAAAGGTAGAATTGAAACTTAGGAGAATAAAAGTCACATCTTTATAAAAAAATCTATATTGAATTAAAATAAAAATAATTATATTTTAGAATTTTTCTAACATGTAAACATACCCTATATTATTTCTTTATTAAAAGTGACTCATGTGTGTCAGTAAGATACTGTCAGAGCCTCTCAGGAGATAGCAATATTTAGGCTGGCTTACCCTTC
>NW_022196912.1:76676318-76704247 GCF_008632895.1 Mastomys coucha | reverse complement strand
AAAAAAAAAAAAAAAAAAAAAAAAAAAAGTGACTCATGAATATGATATTTAAAATGGTATAATATTATTAAGCAATTAAATTTAAAGCATATGTTTTGAAAAAACAAAACATGCAAAGATACATTTTTTTCTATTATTATAAAACAATATTGCCATAGCTCATATAATAGAATTGTAGATATTAAAAATACTTTTAGGTAGGAAAACACCTTTCATAGTAAACATGATTTCTCTAGAAGAAAACGATTTTTATAACATCTTTCAAAATTAAAGCACTAAATTTTTGTACATTAACTATTCATTTGTCTAAAATTAGATCAATTAACCCAAGAAAAAACAATGAAAAAGACTATTTACTACCTAAGTCCAAATAATAAATACAAGGAAAATTCTACATTGGAAGATAGCATGAATTCGGACCAAGCTTATATTTGTTATACTTAGAATAGCTATTTAAAAGTCTGTTCTTTCTGTATTATAAATTAATAGTCTTTAAATGGTTGGCTTACTGTGTTATTGGGGTATAGAGCAAAGAATCTAGTATAGTGGTGATTTTTTTAGGAGAAAATAAATATGATATACATACATGTAACTTATACATATACAACATATAAATATGAGTTATACAATAATCTTGCCTCTTTTATCTTATGAAAACTGCTATTATTCTCAAACAGAAAAATTTCAGAATGTTCCCCTTTTGAAAATGTCACCTAAACTCCTAGATACCATGAAGTAAAGAATATTTAACAATAAATCAATAAAATAGCAATAAACTAAGAAAACAAATAAAAGTATCTCAATCAAGTGATTGTTTTTGAAGTTATGGATGTTGTTAGAGTCATAGCCAGTGTGTCCTTTCAATCCTGAGAAGTTGAACTTGCCCAGCCATCGTCACAGACCAAGTAAAGCAAGTAAAGTAAAATAGTAAGAAAACGAAAGAAGGATAATTATTCAACATGGTTATACTGGGAAGAGAAATGAGAGAGGTCCATTACCTTCTCAACTACAATGTTAGGGGCCTGACCCAGAGTGAAATTTAAATTGAGAAACTGACATGCACATGAATAAACATTTCTAGTCATGATGCAGCTTCACTCTAATCACTTGGTTGTTCCAGCCTTTCCAGGAATGAGACCTAACATGTTGTTAAAACTGTGTTAATTCTCTTCCTTGGCTATGACTTCCACCACTAGTTGGTCTTCCTTCCTGCCCATCACATTACCAGAGAAATTCAATTGTATCCTTTTTCCAATAGTTTGATAATTTAAGGAGGAATACAAGTGTCCCTCCAGGTAAGTTTACCAAATCTCATTTTACTCTGAAGCTTCTAGCCATCGAGTATTTTTACTTTTCCACAAATATCTATTCAAACTACAAAAAGTAAGAAAGGAATGGTCCTTAAATACAACATTTTGGTGATCAGTGCAGAAATAAATTTTTTTAAGAAGGTTTCAAGAAAGAAACAAACAACTGAAGAGTTCATTGTTTTGAAAAAATAAATCATGAACTATGCTGAATACATAGGCATTAATACTTGAATTATTTTCACAGCGGCACGTGTTATACGCAAATAGTTTGTTTTATTTTAAGATAAAATAACAATGGTGAGGTTGTATTCCTCATTCACTAGGGGAATTTTTTTGAAAGTCAGTAGGGAAAAGCTTTTAATTTTTAAAAGAAGAGAACTAAATACAAATTGTTTTGTAATTTCTTAGATTTTCAGAACACTGAGACATTTTTAGATTATTAAAATCATCATCATCATCATTTCTTTTCCTTGGAATCTTATGATGTCTAAAGAGTTTTGATCTGCCTATAAGATTCCATATACTGAACACATTCATAATGCTGTTGCACAATATGAAATCTGTGATGATTAATTTGTGCAGAATTCTAGTGAAAACTTTTCTTCATTCAGGGTATTTCTAAAGCCTTTTTTTATATATATATAGTATGGACTTTCTAGTATTGCACAAGGACAGAAATTATAGTGAAGACTTTCCCACCTTAACGTATTTGTAAAAACTTTCACCTTGTGGTATTTTCCTTCATCTGAAAAACCACTCTTTTAGGTTAACATACTGCAATGGGCTTTATCATGGCCTCTTCCTATGTACATGCCATTCTATTCTATTCTAATTCCGTCTTCCAGAGATTTCCCCTCTCCCCTTTCAGCTGTCTTTTCCTTCTGTTGGAAGGATATATATATATACATATATATATATATATGTATATATGTAATATTATATGTTATCATTATAATATATATTATATATAATATGTAATAATATATATAATAATACATATTATCATTACCGTATTTGTACCTATTTAAGAACTCTTTGTTCCCTCTCAAAACCATCTTTCTAGCTTCCTGGTTTGTGTGTGTGTGTGTGTGTGTCTGGGGATTTCATGAACTTTTACTGCTGAGATGTCTTCTGCTTAGGAATTTATGCTCCATTTTTAGTCTGAACATCATTGTGCTTAGGGAAATTCTGAGATGCCCAACTAAGTTGGATCTACACAGCATTAATCTCAGCTTTCTGATTTCTGAGCTTCTTAATTTTTTAAAGGTAAAACTAATGTTTTATTTTACTTAAACTTGTCCAGGTGACATTGGCTTATTATGGTACAGTTGAATTAAACATCTTTCTACAGATATTCACATAGAAGAGCTCTCAGTGGATCTCCAAAGACATGGAAGAAATCAAAGGACCTTAACAGGTGAAATTTCCTAATGGCCAAGGAGAAAGCCCTCCATTATCCAAAGCTTTAGTTTTATTTTGTTGAGACTTTACTTCTATTTTATTGAGATGCTGCCTTACTACTTAAACATAATGTAGACTGGTTTTGAACTTATATCTGAGCTAGCCTCAAACTCATGATCCTTCTCTTCATTCTTGAGAGTGAGCACCATATCTGAATGAAGCTTTGTAGTTTCTATACTTTTAAACCTCACCCCTCAAAACAACACACAGTGTACACCAAGACCCAAGCTTCTAAAAAAAGACAAGCATGGGTTGGGGTGAGTAAAGGTGTGCAAGTACCTGGAGGAGGAGAGAGTATAGTTCACTGTCTCCAAAGCATGTTAAATCTCCAGTACAACACACACACACACACACACACACACACACACACACACACACAAAAGTTACACAACTAAAACAAATGCACCAACATGGGGTCACAAATAGAGCTCATTGGTTGAGTGGGTGCCTAGAATGTTCAAAGTCCTTGGTTTACTCTCTGGCACCAAAATAATAAATATAAAATATAAAATTTGCCAGGTGGTGGTAAACCACATTAGTCCCAGCATTCAGGAAGCAAAGGCAGGCATATCTATGAGTTCGAGGCCAGCCTGGTCTATAGAGCTAGTTCCAGGACAGCCAGAGCTACACAGAGAAACCCTGTCTTGAAAAAAAAAGAGTACTTAAAAAAGAAAAGAAAATCTTTGAAAGAAAGAAGGAACCTGGCCCTGCCCTGACTTTAAGCCCAGTTGTTTTGTAAGCCTCTATTTTGCCTGGTGAATTCACAGAGTAGTTCAGGAATAATTCCAAAGCTGTGGGGATGATAAAATGCACACTGCTTTCCCTAGTGGTTTTCAAATTTGCCTCCAAATCACTGGCAAAGAACTTTTGCTGTACCTGAATAATTGAATGTAAGGCTGCAGAGAGTTTTCCCTGACTTAGGGAGCCGAGCAGCGTTGCAAGTCTGGCTGTCCCAGGCTTGAGTACACCAGGACTGAGTGGTCCAGGCCTGGTTGCTCCAAGTGGGCTTGGGCCAATTCTGGCTGCTCCCATACGGGAAGGCTTCCAGATACATTGTTCACCAGATAGCCCTGGGAGTAGCTGCAATGGATGCTGGGATACTCCACTGGTGCTGAGCCCTTCTGAGTCAGACCTTTGCTGGCCTTTAACCATTGTTTTCTTTTGCTACTGCTTGCACTTCATTCTTTGATTTTGGAACCAGGTCTTAACCTGCTTATAGCGAAGGTTCAGAATGGTAGAGAGTTCTTGCATCTGATAGAGGCTGAGGTATCTCTGCCTCTGAAACCTGTTCTTGGGCGCACATAACTGGACCTGCGAAAACACAGTCTGCATCTTCTTCCTGGTGAGGACCTTGTTCTCTCCCTTCTCCTCAGGGCCCTCACCAGCCTCAGGACTAGACAGCTTTAGTTTGGGATTGGTAGAAGAATCAGGGCTGTCTTGAAGAGGTAGGTCCACAGAGGAAAGGCGAGGAGAGGCAGTCTGTACGCAGACGTTTGTAAGCAAGAATAATTTTCCTTGGGATAAAAAACTGTAGGCATTGGTGAGGAGTCCCCAGAATTCGACGCTTCCTCAGAACTAGGCAGACTGTGGGGACCAGGAGGAACCACATTCAAGTCAGTCTGATGGCAAGGGAAGGGCTTTTTTTAAAAGTTTTTAGCAACAATGAAAAAGTTAAGACTTTAAAACTTACTGTCGCCGGGCGGTGGTGGCGCACGCCTTTAATCCCAGCACTTGGGAGGCAGAGGCAGGCGGATTTCTGAGTTCGAGGCCAGCCTGGTCTACAGAGCGAGTTCCAGGACAGCCAAGGCTACACAGAGAAACCCTGTCTCGAAAAACCGAAAAACCAAAAAAAAAAAAAAACTTACTGTCTAGAGGGAAAGAGCTTAGAAATAAGAGTTAAATGTCCAAATGTAAAATTATCAACAAGACAGAATGGAGTGAGCCTCAGACTTCCCTCAAAAGAGGAAGACACCAAATCAGCCTATCTGAAAGCCAACAGCTCAAAGCGCTAGATTTAAAAGGTAGGTCTCAGCGTCCTGGCTTACTCCTCCTCCTCCAGCTTCTTCTTAAGACACCATTTCCTCTACACCACTTCCAATATCCACTGAAAAGAACTGACTCCGAGGGGGTCTTCCTGTTCATTTTTTATTTTTACCTGCTATTGCTCCTTCTTCCTTCTTTAGACAATTGTCTAACAGATGTGTCTGGAGTTTCACAGGCAGATATACCACTCCAGGGCTACCAACTTCATTATCTGTTCCCCTGTGTATTTTTCTATATTCTGCCACAGAAAGCAAAGTCCTACTGGGTAAATCTGTTTTTTAAATTGCCCAAACCTTGTCCGGAAACCTAAGAGTGTTGCTTGGTCCCCATCTTCATCCTTCTTCATTCTCTGGAATTAGGATGATAAGTAATACATCTTCCAGTGTCTGCACAAGCATCTTGATTGATGATGTTTTAAAAAAGACAACGAAAGCAGGATATAAGCCTTGGAAACACATCTCATTTTCTTTACAGCTACTCTTGTTTCTAAGGAACCATAGAAGCTTTGCTCTAGACTATAGCCATGAACGTGGCACTCACAAGCCATGCCCCAGAATTGAGATTTATTGTCTTTTTAATTTTAGAAATATATTTCATGAGGCAGTCACAGTTATATAGAGTTGATGCTAACGAATCTGTACAGGCTCAACTTTCCAGAAGTAATTCATTCTTCCTGATGAAATTGAGAAGAGCAGTGATTCAGGGGAGGAAATCAACCAACAAACACTAAAGCAGCTGTAATGCATGTTGATGGGACACAAGATGGCTCTACTGGTTAAAAGTCCTCGCTAGCAAGACTAGTGTCCTGAAGTCAGGCCCTAGATCCTTCATGGCAGAAAGAGGAAAGCAACTCCACCAATTGTCCTATGATATCCATAGGTATGCATTGTTATGGGCTGCCTCCTCCTACCTTTGACCCACCACAATAGCTATAGCTGGAGAACATGCTGAGCACATAGTCTAACTATGTTCTGAATGTTCTGTATGAGGTTTGCTAATCTTAAGAAATTCAACAAAGCTTTGTGTAAGACCCATCAAACCAAAGGTCAGTATGAACTGTTTTGCCTATAAAATATCTTGAGTCAGAGCTGACTACCAGGCAGCACTTCCTGTACCTACATATGAGCTCTGCTGAGGTTGTTGTGGCTGACACTGAAAAATGCTAGTAATAAGCCAAAAATCTATGATCATAACACTCACGCTCTGTTATCTCAAAGTTCTGAAATTCCCCTGTTCACTACCTTGAGCCACACACACACCACTTATTCAGAACTAAATCCTTTTAAAGGTTAGCTACTAATAATTAGCCTAGGTTAGCCTAGGAAGCTGACTGCTACCTTCCTTTCTGTTTTAAACTTTCGAACCTGTTCTTTGTTGTTTTTTTATTTTTGTTTTGTTTTGTTTTTTAATAAAAAGTCTAATCTGAGAGCAGACTAGTGCCACAATTAGGTCATTTCTTCTTGTGGGTCCTGGAGATCCAGGATTTGGGTGTGTGTTCAATAAACTTTTCTTGCTTAGCTGAGATTGGTGTATGCATGGTTTATGTAGCAATTTCCAGAGCCCCAAACTTACATGTGTTGAGAGACAAGGTCTTTTGGGTTCAAACTCCATCTTGGAGAACTTGGCCTAATGTGAAACTCGAGTTAACTAACAAACTGTCACCTAACTTCAGCTTCCAGTTTACTTGCCAACAAACTGGAGTCTAGTACCAGTTTCCAGGTTAGTCTGCAACAAATGTACACCTCCAAGCTACAAGGCTGCCTCTGGCTTCACTTCCTAACAACCACCAGTCATGAGAAAAGCAAAACGTAAGTTTATGGTTTGGTTCCCAGCACCAGCCAGTTATGTTAAGGGCCATAATGGCCCTTCAATCAAATGTGTACCAGGCTAGAAACTCTCTGGCTTGTTTTCTTGCCTCTATAAATGCTTGCCTGAAACTAGACTCAGGGCTATATCCTCCCTTCCCATTCTGCTGCATCAGAGAAGGTGGCATGGCCCAAGTTTGAGCGTGAATAAAAAGACCCTAGTGCTATTGCATCCTGGGTACTCTTTTGGGGTTAAAGAACATTTTCTGACATAACAGTGTTTTTTTTTTTTTTGTATAGGTAAACCTACCAATTGATCAATTTACATAAAAATACATTTATCAGTTGTTTGGGAAACATCTGATTTCAACTTAATCTCTCAGTACAGGAAGCAGTAATAGCTGTGGAAATAGCAAAATAAGTAAAAACTGCTACACATGTATCTAGAGCCATGGATCCTTTCTTGGACACTCTTGGCTAGTGGTCTAGTCCCTGGGAACTCTGGATGGTCTGGCCAGCTGACATTGTTCATCCTATGTGGTTGTAATACTCCTCTGCTTCTCCAGTCCTTCTGCCAGTCCCTCCATCAGGCTCCCTGAGCTCAGTCTGATGGTTGACTGTAAGCATCCACATCTGCATTGGTCATGTGCTGGTAGAAACTCCTAGGGAACAGCCACACCAGGTTTCCTGTCAGCAAGTACCTCTTGGTAGCAGCAAGAGTTTCAGGGATTGATGTCTGCAGACTAAATGGATCCCTATGTGAGGCAATCCCTGGATGGCCCTTGCCTCAAATCTCTGCTCCATTTTTTGACCCTGTCTTTCCTTTGGACAGTAACATTTCAGGGTTAAAAACTTTAAGGTAGTTGGGTGGCCCCATCCCTCAACTAAAGGCAGTGCCTATTTACAGGAGGTAGTCTCTATAGGTTGTATCTCAGCTTTGTTGTGTATTTCAGCAAAAGTCATCCTCTTTGGTTCCTGGGAGCCTTATGCTTCCCTGACATCTGAGAGGTACAGAAGGTCAGGAAATCGAATAAAAATAGCAGTGGGGGATGAAGACCTGGGAGTAGCTTTGTGTTCTTGAGATTGCTATCTAGACAGCTGTCTAGATAGCTAGCTCAGCTACTGCAGATCAAAACCCAGTCTTTTGTTTTCATATCAATTCAATCATTACCCCAGTTTCCATTCTGATTAGCTCATGAATCAGTAATTGATTCTTTGGAAAGACAGCAAGTACTTTTATTTATTTATTTTTTTAAACATAGCAAATGAATTCAGCGATCTGCTGGCCTGTCTAAGAACAGACAATAAGCTAACTGGGTAAGATCCAGCTCTGAGAAATCACCATTCCCACCAGGCCTGGGCCTAAATTCACTCTGTAGCAGGCTGACCTTGAATTCAGAAATCTGACTGACTTTGTATCTTTCTCACCAACTGGCCCATTAGTGCAGCTGCCTTTGTTCTTTTTCACCTGTGAAGCCCCTTGACCATTTCATATTACATCTTTATATATTTTGCATAGCTGAGAAATTATATATTCTAGAACTCATGTTTTCAGAGTTCTTTTCCATAGCCTTAAGGGCTGTCCCGAAGGTCACAGAGTTTACAATTTTGCTGAGGAACATTAGCCACACCCTTGCCTCCCTACTCCTATTGCTTCTAATTATCATGGAGTCATTAACCTTGGCGGGGAGAACATTTCTCAAAGGAGGAACATAAGTAAATTATGTACATTATTATACAAAAACATGCCTACAGCTATAATCAACACTCAGGTCAACACAGGCCCTGCCAGCTCTGTTGCAGGTGCAGGAACTGTGTCACGATGCCCCTTCCATGGCCATTCAAGACGTGTCAGTCATCTGATTGTGACTGTGATGCTACAATATCATGACAAAAGTATAACAAATAAGGACTCCTTACAGGTGAGCAAGAATGTTTCTTGAAACAGATCTACTCCAGGGAGGGTGCTGAGACATCATAGAAATGTCAATAAAATATTACAATAAACTTTTATTTCCATAAATTTTGTTGATTAAGCATTTCCAGGGTGTATATAAACTGATTCCAAGTCTTGAAGAAATAGGAAATATGATAAATTAACCATTATTTTTCATCTAAGAGTATTCAGCTTTATATCTAATTTATGTAACAAGTTATATTTTCTAGTATTATATTTAATTGTACAACAGACATACTGTATTTCTCTATAACATTTTACATATTAGTCATCTGCAATGACATTATCTTTATAAAATGAATATTTGATTTAGGTTGTTCACAAGTTTGCATAAAACATTTTTTTGGTAAAGCAGAAAAATCAATAATCCTATTGCTTTATAATAAAACTGCAATATTTTAACAATAGCTTCATATTATTTTATGTCAAGGGGAGATTTGTGAGCTAAACTAGTTGATAAACCAGTTGAAAGGCTTCACATGAGACGAATATTTTGTTAAAGCAGTTTTATTCCTGATTTCTATATATGTTCTAAGATTTACTACCTTCCCAGCTGATACCCATCAATCATTTAGAGGTATTATGATACGAATAATCATGATTCAACGTGAAAAACCATAATGCATTTTAAATCTTCAAATTCATTCCTTCAATGGATAGAAGAAAGTCCTTTCATAAAATAGTAAGAAGGAGTTTGACAGGGAAACTCATATGTATTTATTTCCCAAGATGGCAAATGTCTTAGGGTTTACTATTGTGATGCAACATCATGAAGAAAAGAGACTTGGGGAAGAAAGGGTTTGTTTGGCTTACACTTCCACATCATAGTCTCTCATTAAAGGAAGCCAGGACAAGAACTCAAATAGGGCAGAATATTATAGTCCAGAGCCCGTGCAGAGGCCATAAGGGGTGCTTCTTACCTGCCTTTACATGGCTTCCTTAGCCTGTTTTCTTTTAGAACCCAGGACCACTAGTGCAGGTTAACCCCACCTACAAAGGGGTGAGCCCTCTTCTTTCAATCATTAATTAAGAAAATGCTTTATAGGTTTGTCTATAGCCCTATTGATCTTATGAAGGCATTTTCTTAACTGTGGCTTCCTTTTCTCTGATGACCCTAATCTGTGTCAAATTGATATAAAATCAATTATATCATCACTTATACCATCCACCAGATTGTTAAAAACAATCTTTACAGTCTCTGCTGCAGTGATGATTTCTATTTTTTAAAAATAAAATTGCTCAAAAACAGTGATAAACAGAGTAGGAAATCATCCATAGCAGAACAAAAGCAGAAGTAAAGAGAAAAATAGAGAAGCATGCTGAGAGACACTGACAGTGATGCTTCAGTGTTTTCCTTAAAACTCTGCTTGATTGTATAAAATACTCAAGATGTTTTTATACAGTTACTTTGTTGACTCGCCTCTGCCCTGTGGACTTCTGTATTCTCATAATTATCAGACAAATTAGTATGAAGTAAACTAGGAACATTCCTGCTATAAAAGGAGGATGTTATCACCAAAGGCATGAATGTTTCCTGGGAAACACTACTTTCCAACAATTGGACTTGTAATAATTATCATACAACTCAATACAGCATGAACAGAAATAATGTGTTGTAAAATTTGAAAAATATGTAACTTATTTTAAGTACTATCTAGTAAAATTTTTGGAAGAAATGGGCAAGTAAAATTGTTGAGTTTCCAGAAATCTTATTCTAAATAAAGCAAACACTTTGTTCCTTTTGTATATACTGTATACCGCTCGAAATTATAGCAGAGCCATTGCAGGTGGCTACTGAAAATGTAACTCAGGAGGGTGGTCCACTGTAGTGGAGGTGTAACCATCATCTTAAGGTGATTTGTGTGGGGCATAGGAGGGGGCAAAAATCTGAAATTCGTATTTTATGCTTCTCTTCTATAATCTAGTCTAGTTCCTTTCTGTTTTCTGTTACTATTAGTTATTTTATCTTCATTTAACTCCATTTTCTGTTGAGTGTTTAATACCATCTGGATGGCTCCAAATTAACTTTTCTTTTTAATTAATGTCAGCTGAAGCTTTCAAGGAGTCACTTCTGGGGACCTCTAAGCTTCTTGTCTTTTAGCTACTTGTTGCCTGCCAGCAGTCTCTCATGTCAGTAGAGGTGGAGAAGGAAAAAAGAAATTCCAAGGAAGTCACTACCCAAAGCTGGCTGAATCAGACCCTCCAGGAAGAGTTCAGGAGGCTAGGAATGACAGGGAAGGATTTAACTAGCTCCTATAACAAAAGGATTTAAGGAAGTCATTGCAACTGAATAACAATAGACTGCTTGAAGGTATAAGAATCTGTGACTTGCATGTAGTTTAACCTAAGATACTGAGAAGAAAGTTGAATATACAAAGTTTGATAATTTTAATGGTAATTAGCTAATAAATTGGAAATCCTGTGCTATATTGTTAGCACAGTATTCCAGCCAAGACTGAAGTAATAACAAAGAATGAATATTCTCCAGTAAATCAGATGGTGTGATTACTTTCTTTTCTTAAAGATTAGAAATAATTCTAAATACATAATAAACTCTTTTTAAAATTTTTCTTATATTCTCTGATACTTTTAAGTTCTTTTAGTTTTCTTTCTTTATGAGGTGATTAAAGATTAATCTTTCTTTTTAAACTAATTGTAGAGAGATACATAATATTTCCACATTAATATAAAATATGCAGTAACATTTTCTTTTCTATCTTGAATCCTTTATTTTAATTTTTAGGAATACATTTATAGATGTTGGGTATAGTCTAAACACTCATTTAGTGAGTTTGAAGAGACTCCATTTCAAAGTTTAGAAAAAGGAAGTTTTCTTATTTAATATTCGTCTTCCCTCTGTGTCATAGAAACTATATTGTTTCTTAGGATATATGGTTCGCATGTGGGATTTTAGCCTTCTGCGGTACAGCTCAATCCAGCACAGAAGTCTTTCTTGCATAGACTTTTTGCACATCCATGATACCCTTTCCTTCTCCTTTTTTTTTTCTTTTGCTTTTAGATTAGAGTATGTAATTTATTCAACAGTTTAGTGCTTGTCATAGGGTATGTGGAATTCTGTAATGCATGTCACAGGTGTGAGTGCTGAATAAACGAATCCACTTTAAGTTGGTTTTGTGTTCCTGTGATAACTAATACAACACACATTTACCCTACATTCACAAGTAAATTATCACCAAAAACATAAGAGGGTAACATCACCGATGACCCTGATTTTTTTCAGCAAATGCAAAGAACTGTAAAATTAGGGTTTTCAGACACAGTTTTCTATGAATGGGACTCAGAAAATGTATGCTAAAATTTAATTCTCACTGCAACAGTATCTACAATGTTAAGACACTTAAAAGGAGATGGCAGCATGGTATGTGCATCTCAGAAGTATTTGCTCTTTTCTTCTTAGTCGTTTCACTAGTTGGGAACAACTACTATCCTATCTACTGTATGTCTCATGGATTTTGATTTTGGACTCCTGCATGGGAGAAATCTGAAAAAGAATTCTTCTGTCTTAGATTATCCATCTGTGATATTTTATTATAACAGTGCAAATAGACTAAGATGGTGTTAGCCATAAGTTAGTTCTCTAGTAAATGTTTTTTAGGTTGTGGTAGATTATTCTTTACTCTCATTACTAAGACTTTGTATTAGTCAGGATCCTCTAGAGTCACAGAACATATGGAATGTCTCTATTTATTAAGAGAAATTATTGGAATGACTTACAGTCTGCAGTCCAATAGGAAGTCCAAGAATCTAGTAGTTGCTCAGTCCCATGAGGTTCGGTGTTTCAGCTGGTCCTCTGTATAAACTGTAATCCTGAGGAAGTGGATTCCCACAGATGTTCTGGGAAATGACAGCAGATGAAAAAGAATACACATTTCCTATTTGCACTGTCCTTATGTAGGCCTCCAGCAGATAATGTGGCCCAGATTAAAGGCGTGTATCACTCACTACTCCTGAGTTTGGAATTTACTCTGTCCCAGGCTGTCCTTGAACTCATATCTGCTTGCCTCTGTCTCCTTGGATTAAAAGCATGACCTCGCCTTGTCCTAAGCATGTCATGGCCACTATGCCTCAAGATCTGGATCATAGGTTTGTGCTCCATTTCTGGATTGTAGTTCATTCAAAATGTAGTGTAGTTGACAACCAAGAATAGCTATCACAGGCTTAATCTTACTCAGAAGGGATGACACCTCCTATCTCTCCTATTCTTTACATTCTTCCTCTACCTGTATCTTTCTGTGCGATACTGCCTTGATTTCCTAGAAAACAACTTTACCTAAATTATTGCATAAATTGGACCTCAGTGGCAGCTTCAGCCTCAAGTGAAGACAGCAATAGATGGATCTCAGTCTATTCAGACTGCCATAACCAAATCTCTGTGACTGGCTATGAAAAATATATAGAAATGTATTTCTCAGTTTTGGGCAATAGAAAGTGCAGTGTCAAGTACAAATGATTAAAAGAAAGAAAAGAAATTATTTTCAGGATATGATATTCCAAGCCATTGTTCCTTCTGATTCTCTCTGCAGTGATAAATAACATCTGTTGTCACATGGGTAATAGTAAGTAGGTGGAAAACTGGACTTGAGCTGGACACAGCCTTGACGTCACAGGGTCCCTCAGAGCATTCTTCCCTTCTCTGGGGGGGATCACACAGATTTCTAGTTTAAATTTCCACAGAAACAATATTGAGGTTTCCCAAATAAGAACGAGCTAGTTATATGTCTGCTTAATATTGAAAATGCTTATCTTTATTAAGAATAATACTTTCCCCATGACTTTGACAAAGCTTCTGATAGAAGCAGCTTAAGGGGGAGAGAATAATTTTGGCTCACAGTATGGAAGCCATACTTCATGGTGAGCAAGACATGGTGGCTAGGGTGGTTTGGTCTTCAGTGTGGTAGATTCTAGTTGCAGTTTCCTAAGTGTCTAAACCCAAAAAGGATAGGAAAGGAAAGAACAAGGGATGGGCTGTAACTTTCCAAAGCCTGGCCTCAGCCATCAGACTCTGCTGCTAGCCTCGCTGGCCATGTCTTCAGACCCCAAACTTCCACGGCTCTCCAAACAGCACTACCAACTGCATTCCAAGTATTTGAAGAAAAAATGAGCTTGTGGGGGACATTTTATACTGAAACCATTACAATGTTTTATGTAAGTCAATGCAGGGATGGGTGCCATTTATTTTATTTCATAATTTTTCAGATTAATTTTAACTCACAGTACTTTGTAAACAGCATCCATTTATTGTATCATATTTCTGTTGTTGTAGTCACGTGGACATGTGGATTAATGAGATTTTTTTTCACAATGGTCGGCTTTTGGAAGCAATGCAGGGACAAACATTATTTTATGGTCATACAATCGGGAGTGATTTCTGTTACAGAATTCCAACATTTTCATCTCACAATTCCAAATATTTTCTGTTACATGGTATTTTTAGTACTAGCTAATCGTGACCTGCTGTATCCCTAGACAATAGATGTCTCTGGTAGTACTAAGAGGCAGGACCATTCAGAAAATGAATGTCTGGAGGTCTCTGTCTCAAGTAGGAGTCCTTATAAAAGAAGCAGGAAGTCACTTGAACTTTTCTTTTTTTTTTTTTTTTGAGACAGGGTTTCTCTGTACAGCCCTGGCTGTCCTGGAGCTCACTCTGTAGACCAGGCTGGCCTCGAACTCAGAAATCCACCTGCCTCTGCCTCCCAAGTGCTGGGATTAAAGGCGTGCGCCACAACGCCCGGCTTGTCACTTGAACTTTTCTTTATGTGAGAATTCAGTAACAAAGACCATATAGGAATCACCTTCCATGATGACTCTTTTAAAAGAATTAAAAATCTTTCTTTCTAGTTCATTTATTTATAAAACCCGAAAGCTTCTTTTTTTTTCATGAATGGTTTTTGTAACCTTTGAACTAAACATCTTGCTTTCTAAGTATTTGTTCCGTTTACATTTGAAGCAGTGTACATGTACGGTTGCCTACTCTGCTTTCACATCTGTCATCTGTATCAGTATCTGTTATATTAAATTCTGATGAAAGCTGAAATGATGGGTAATCTTTCAAAAGAAACAAGTGCGAATCATATATGTAAATGTAATCATATATGTAAAATGAGTGTACAAAGTGAAGAATGTCCTCTTTCCTTTTGGTATACATTCAGAGATTTCAGTTTAAAAAAAAAAAAGAAGGTCATGGTTTCAGCTGGAATGTGAATTATGAAGCTTTTGAAATTCATGAGAGAGCCCATGAAGAATTGGTTATGAGTAAAATACATTCAATTTCAGTGTCTATGAGTTTGAGGTGCTGACTCCCCCAAGAAAACATATTTTCCTGCCGTGTTTTATTGAATGCTGATTTTTCTTTCTTCCTTTTCTGTGAACAAGATAATAGTCTAGATCTGTGATCTCCTTAGCCAGGAATATCGAACTCAATTTTAGTAGAACTTGTTTTTATGACTATCATATTGATTACATGCTCAACTTTTCACAAAAATATTATAGAGTAAAAAGTATGACTAACATAATCTCAGACGTTTTTGTGATTGCAATAGTGTGCCTATACTTCCAAGAACAAATCTCTGCTCTTTTCTTTCAGGGATGATCACTTTCTGGATGTCTCCTGGTGGCTTTCCACAGAGCCACCCTGATTAAGCGTACAGATCACTCTGTTCAAATAAGGTAGAATAAACTGGCTTTGCTTTTCTATAGCCTGAAAAAGCTATTCAGTGTAATACAATTAGATAATTATCACGATTGCATTCTACAAAGCATAAAGATCTTTCCTGACATAATTTAAAATTTTTTATTCATAACATTTTAATTTTTAATTACATTTAGTTTGTTTTAAATAACTTTCAATATTACTGTTTTCAAATATTCCCTTAACACATAATAATGTTTTACTTTGAAAAGTTTCATAAATGGACTTACTTATTTTAGTAAGAAATACAAATCTTTAGAGGAATTATACAATGCTTGATTCATATTTATGATAAATATATGTTCAATGACAGAGAAATTCATTTTAATTTAAATAGTTTTAAATTTTTCTACTGGCTTGGCATACTTTTAAATAAAACTCTCATTTGTTGGACACACATTGATTAATTTTCCCAAGTGGTATATTGTAATCTATACAAATCTTCCTTCTTATGGATAATTCCTCAATGAATATGAATAACCAAGAGAATTATGTGCAATAAAAAAACTGTTAAACTAGCCTAACAGGTGAGAAGTGTGGACATGTGGTTAGTGAAACAGATTTGTAGTCACTAGTGAGAAAGATATTTGAGATTCAGTGAGCAATATGGGCAATATCGGTCCCCAACATAGCAGCATCAATAAACTTAAACATACTATACTGTTTTCATTATGTTTATAAAAGCATTTTTATGTACAAATGTAAAAATAAGTATTATGTATTATTAAAATGAAGAAAAATAGTACTAGTGTAAAACTATCACACAAACCTGTAATGCTCACAAACACCAGCATACCAAGATCACAGATTCACTAATTTTAGCCTTTGCACCTCAATTACATAGATTTTTAGCTTTCCCCATCATAAGTACTGGAACTGTCACCAGGAAATTTCTGTTATGTGCAATGCAGTTTTCTACGTATCTCAGTGGTCAGGTACATATACTATAAGTTCATGATTCTTTGTCAGTCTTCCTCTCACGTCTGTAGCTCCACTGTATTCACTACAATGCCATACCAGGATGCCCATCATTCACCTTGAATCCTTAGACAGTGCAGTTCCAACTCTCATACAATGGCTGCAGCCCTTCTCCACCTCACTAGATCACAGATAAGAAGAGTACTTTCTGTCATCTGTTCTGCACGGGCAACTGGGTCTAGATCAGCAAATGAGATTTTTCTCTTTGGAAATAGCTGACTCACAGGGTGAAGGCCCTTGTTGCCAAGCCTAAAAGACCTGAGCTTGATTCCTGAGGCCACATGGTGGTGTAAATTGTCCTCTGACCTCTATCCACCCTGACACTGTGGGTATCACCTTTTCCCACACCCACACCAACACTCAAAATATACTTTTAAAATAGCACCAGAAGCTATAGCATACCACTGCAGAAGGACTCACTAGGGTAGGTCCACTGAGAAGGCTAGCTCTGGATTAAAACCCCTGATGCTGCCAGGCCCTCTTATTTGAGCAGCTGTTGCCCTTTTTGTCTGCATATTTCTTCATTTTAGAGTAGTTCATCTGTATTTATTTATTTATTTATTTATGGACACTATGGAAAGACAACACAATATTGAGGTTTAGAACAACAAAATTAAACGCATAAATTTCTTTCTTAGGAGGAACCCAACCACTCTTGACAAAGACAATACGCTGTGCAAAGTCTTTACAACAGTCAGAGCTCAAAGCTAAGTTTCCCCAGGCTAAGAAAGCAGCTTAAAACATGAGCAACTTTTTCAGGATTGGATTTTAAAAGTCCCTCAAATGGCATCTCCCAAAGTTTGGTTTGGGGAATATTTGTGTTCCATGAGATTGATGATACGTGTTCATTTAAAAGCGAGAGTGAAAGTGAACAACTTTAAAATCTCTATGCTTTACATGAAGCCTGTAAATTTACAAAATGTTACCTTGTTAGGCTCTGAGGAGTTCTAGAGAGGGGAATTCTATTTAAGAAGTTAACTCACAAAAATAAGATCATTCTCTTTCCATACCAAGCTGGGACACACGGAGCATGCCCAAGATGACCCCCTCCTGGCACTGCTTAGCGCAGGTGAGGCATAGCACTTCTAAAATGACCCCAGATACCCGGAGGCCCCAGGCACCATGAATTTAAGTAAGTAAGTGAGGGAGAGATGGGAGAGATGGAAGAGAAAGACAAGCAGAACAGAGTGTGCACAATGAGGACAGGCAGATTTGGAAACTCCAGGGTAGTGAGGAACAGCTTGATATAAGTAGCTGGTGAGGCCACCTAAAGCCATGGTGAGGTCCTATGCTGGTGCCAAAAGCCATGCCTGCGTCCGTGGTCCTGCAGCAGTAAGGATCTATTACTCTCAGAAGTCACTCAGACACCCCTGCTCTGGGCTGTCACCTGGGGTCATGTTAATGCCTGATGGCTGTGCAGAGATCTGCAGCTTTCCAGGGAAGCACTGTAAAGCTGTCCTTGGTTTGGGGGCTTGCAGGTGAGTTGGCGCCTAAGCCCTCAAAGAATTGGACCCACCACTCACTGGCATGGGATAGTGTGGAGTCCCAGAATATGAGAGCTGGAGAGCTGGTCCTTGCTGGCTGTAGCACTCGGGAGTGTACGCCCTGCACCTCACTTGAACAGTAGAGCTGGCCCTGGTGGTAAAAGCAAAGATGAGCTGGCCCTGAGGGCCCCGAGAAACAGAGAGTGGGCCAAGCTCTTTGCCGGTTTTGGCATTGGATGAGCCAATAAATATGATATCCAAATTAGGGTATCATCTGGTTCAAGATGGGTCAGGGTTGCAAGCGTTGAGGTGGGCTTACTGGCAGTTGCAAAAGCTATTCTTTGTAAGGCAGCATATTGACCTTTACTTAGCAACTGTTCTTTGGAAATATTATTACTTTTATCATATTTCATTGTTGTACAGCCAAAGTTTTCCCTTTCCACCATGTTTGTCATTGTAACTGAGGACCAACTTCAGATACTGCTATTGGCAAATCTTTCCTGTTTTGGGGGATAATTCTGTTCTGAGTTGCCCATAAATTTAATATCTGCTTCACTTAGAGTGAATGCATACCATATGAAATGGTCGCTTTCTTAGGTCTCCTTAAATTTAATATGTCTGCAGGATCCATTTAACTTCTTCATAGCCTTGGGGGTATCTATCATTACCTTTGTAGGTCTTTTATGCAACTGGATAACTAAGGATGGTTTCCTAAAAATCTTGGGCTGCCCCTCTTTTGTCTCATTAGGTGATGATATGGTGAATTCGTGTCTAAATTCCTCTGTCTGTGACTGAGTATTTTTCTTATTTTCATTTATACATCTTTCTAAAGTGTGTAGTGTATCTTATCAACCAACTTTTCACATCTGACACACACACACAAAAAAAAAACAACACTATGGCTCTTAAGGATAAAATATGAGTTACCTGACCGATAATGATTAAAATTTGTATATATGCTAATCTCAGTTAAGTCATTTATCTTATTGTTTTCCGCTTATATTTTTAAGTCATCTAAAGTAGCACTATCCAGGGCTCTATTGCCTTGTATTACAGTGTTTTCCATCCATAACTTTCTTCTTGAGGACTTTTCAGGTGACATACCAAGTTGGAGTGCTCTGTCCCTGTTATCCTCCCCAAAATTGGACGAGTGTTTTTGCTTTTTGTATGTATGTATATATGTATGTATGTATGTATGTATGTATTTATGTATGTTTTTTAACAAAATCTCACTTGTTTAATTTTACCAAAGAAAACTTGGGAGCCTGATGCTGGGGTGAAAGCTTGGTAGCTCAGAGAGGCCGAGAAAGCACCCAGCTAACCTTCCTCTACTATCAGTGTCCCAGAAGAAAGTTCTTCTCCATGCTGTCTCAGAAACCCCTCAAACTTAGTGCCCCTCCCTTGTATTTCCTGTGAGTCTCTCAATCCACACTCCTGATCTTCCTTTTCCTATCAGCTGGCTGCTCTCTCCACCTTTTGACCTAGGCTTGACTTTATTTCATCTGGTTTACAATAGACAGAAGGCTCTTGGATTAAAGGTGTGTACTAGGCCTGAGCCACACCACAACTAGATATAGGTGTTTCCAGTAAATAACACAATCTCAGGGTTCACAGTATGATCAAATATCCTGCAGCACAGAATAGCTCAAAAATATCCTTTATAAATATTACTCTTTTTAGTCAATGATTTGTAGTTTTATGAGTAATGACAATTTCAAGATTATTTATATACTGGCAAAAATTTTAAATGTAGTTGTTTGGCTGCAGGCTGCTTTGACTTTCCTTGTGAAAATAGTTCTGACTCTGGGTATTGCCTGTTTCAGAGGTCATAGTAACTCTTACATTAGGAACCAATTCTTTAACCCAGAATTGCTCCTGTCTAAAGGAAATATGGGGACAAAGAGTGGAGCAAAGATTGAAGGAAAGGCCATGCAGAAACTGCCACACCTAGGGATCCAGCCCATGTGTAGCCACTAAACTCAGACACTATTGCTGATGCCAAGAAGTGCTTGCTGACAGGAGCCTGATATGGTTGCCTCCTGAGAGGCTCAGCCAGTGCCTTACTGATAGGCTATACAGATGTGCATGCTTGTAGCCAACCATCAGACTGAACAGGGGGACCTGTTGGAGGAATTAGGGGAAGGACTGAAGGAACTGAAGGGGTTTGCAACTCCATAGCAAGAACAACAAAATCAACCAAGCAGAACCCCCAGAGCTCCCAGGGATTAAACCACCAACCAAAGAATACACATGGCTCAAGTTACTTATGTAGCAGAGGATGGCCTTGTCTGTCATCAAAGAGAGAGGAAGCTCTTGTTCCTGTGAAGGCTTGATGTCCTGGCATAGGAGAATGCTAGAGTGGTGAGGTTGGAGTGGGCATGTGGGTATGGGAGTACCCTCGTGGAGGCAGAGGGGAGGATGGGGGTTTTCTCAGAAAGGAAGCCGGGAGGGAAGGGGAAAAATAGTTGAAATGTAAATAAACAGAATAACCAATAAAAATTTGTAAAAATTTTCAGTAAAAATTTTTTAAGAAATGTACAGTTTTCTGGGGGTCGTGAGCACCATAGATTTCTGCATTCAATTTTGCTCTAATCTGAAGAAGTTTCTCCAGTGGAAGGAAGCACACGTTTGTTTAGTGTTTATTCATGTATGAATTGCCTACATTTGTGTCCTTTACTTTTATATCCTTTTGAAATATGTTTAGTGCATTGTTTCCTTCCAATTGTTTTTAAGTAGTTTTCAACAACGAAAATTTTGTATCAGATCAGATCAACTATATTTCTTTTCAATCCCATCATTTTCTACCACTCTGCTCTTTGCTTTGACTGAAGAATTTCTCTAATAATGAGACAGCATGTTACATCCCACAAACAGCTTTTTGATAATCTCTCTATCTCCTGTCTGTGTGTGGGAGTATGAGAATGTGTGTCTGTCTGTCTGTCTCTGTGTGTGTGTTTGTCTCTAGCTCTCTCTGTCTTTATCTCTCTCCATGTGTGGCATGCATGTGTGTGAGGATACCAGTGTGTACATGCATGTAGAAGCTCAAAGTTTACATCTATAAACATCCTTAATCACTTTCCACTTTATGAAATAAGTCAAATTCTCTCAGTCAAACAGAGTTTTCAACTTATGGCTGGTTTCACTAGTCAGATTGCCCTTCAGGGTTTGTAATGGTGGACTGGCAATCCTACATCAGACGTTGAGGTAGGTTTCTGAGGGAACTAGTTTTTGTCTTCATAATTAGCTTTAGCCATTGACCCATCTCCTCAACGTGGTGTATATACTCAACATGGTGTATATATACATACATATATATATTGTTGAACCTCCTTTTCTGCGACAAATGAGTTCTTTACTCTGAGACACATATCGTATTTATAGTTTTATCTACTTAGGTTAAATAAAATATACAGAGTCTTTTGTTTCATACTGAAAACTCTCTTAAATTTATCTCTCCTTAACTGTTGTTTAGTCAGCTAAGTCTTTATAATTTTCTAGGATGTGCCTAATTTTAGCAATAAACTATGGTTTGTCTTATTATCATTTTGTTCTATGAGACATGTTTTCTTCCATGAGACATGTTTTCTTCTTGTTTTTTTTTTTTTGCCTTAACATTTTTGGACATAGCCTTTACGGTTTTTCCCTTTTTATTTCAAGAAATTAATGACTTATAATCTATAACCATACAAATATTTTTAGTTTTTTATTTATTTTCTTTAGGTTTTAACTATAATATGTACTTATTTATTTATTTTTTTGAAAAATCATATTATATATCTGATGACCCTTTCCCCTACCTCATCTCCCTCCACAGATCCTCACTGACTGAATTCTATACATTCTTCTCTGCAAAACATACAGGGGCCATTATAAAAAGCAAATAACTACAATGAAAAAAGACAACAAAGAGCATAAGGAAGACACACACACACACACACTAAAAGCACAAAATTGGAAACCATAATGTACAGGCCAAAGATCAGTAAGATAAAAGATGCTTAGAGAGAGGAATATAAAACAAAAGAAAATCCTCAAAACCACAATTGAGTTCTTTTGTGTTCTCCATCCAGTACTAGGCACAGGACCTGCCCTTTACTGAGGTCTATTTACTCTGTACAGCTGTATTAGGTATGGGAGATTATGTCCACTTCCCACTCATCACTGGGACCCTGTCTGGGTTGAACCTCTGCAGAATTGGTGAATAATGCCATAGTACCTCCACATATGTATTACTTCTGTTGTATCTGAAAGACATTGTTTCCTCAGAACCATCCTTTTACAATTATCTTAATCTCCTTTTCTCCATGGCTCCCTGAACCATGAGCGAAAATGTTTGATGAAGACAACCTATTTAGGACCGAGTGCTCCCATGTGTGTCATCCTCTGCAAATTGTTTAGTTGTGACTCTCTGTATTAGTTCTCATCACTGCAAGAAGAAGCTTGTCTTTGAGTGGCTGAGTTTACACACTTATCTATATGTATAGAAGATTGTTCTTAGGAGTCATTTTATTGTCTTTATCCTTTATAAGAACAATAAATTTTTATTTTCCTCTAGGCCCATAGCCTATCTAATCTCAGGTTCTTGCTACCTGACCAGTATCAGTCATGTATCTTCAACAATAGTGTTTTACAATCAGTTTGTGAAGAGCAACCAACATTTCTGGCAATAGCCAGAGATGATTGGGGCTTTCTATTGAGTTCTTTTGGCCAATAACTCTATTAGATGTTATTTCTGCTACTGTAACTTTTACATGGTGGTGAAATAGGTCTAGTTTGAGCATTATCTCCCCATTTATTTGGTGACTCCATTTAGATATTTTTCACATATGTACATACTTTAAGAATCTTCTTTTGTAATAGGTCAGTATAAAAATATATAAAAATATTTATAAGCTTACTTTTATTTTTCAAAGCTATCTGTGGACCATAAACCAGTTTAAAAGATACATCATAATCTTTGTACCAGCAAGAATGGAAAATATTGCTAACTAAATAAAAACATAATTTCTCAGAGCATTCATTATTACTTCACTCTCAACTAAAATATATTAACATTATGTACTACAATAAGAAAATGCAGTGTTATTCACCAGAAAAAATTCAATGTAATTTCTGAACTTTTCCAAATGTTTCCCTAACACTAACAAAGTGATTGTGATTTTTAAAACTTTGGATAAATGAAATACATAGAAGGAAATTGTTTCAGACTGAGCCCCTGTGCTAGGCTGTGAAGGACCAGATCCAACCAAAATGTTGTGACTCATACTTGTACCACATCATTAAACTGGACACACACACACACACACACACACACACACACACACACACATTTTTATTTTATGTGAGTACATTTTTTTTTATTTTATATGAGTACAATGTAGCTGTATTTACACAGACCAGAACAGAAGAGGGCATCTGATCCCATTATAGATTGTTGTGAGCCACTATGTGGTTGCTGGGAATTAAACTCGGGACCTTTGGAAAAACAGTCAGTACTCTAAACTGCTGAGACATCTCTCTAGCCCCAGATACATGTATTGTATTTTTTTTTTTTTTGAGACAGGGTTTCTCTGTGTAGCCCTGGCTGTCCTGGAACTCACTCTGTAGACCAGGCTGGCCTCGAACTCAGAAATACGCCTGCCTCTGCCTCTCAAGCTGTGAGATTAAAGGCGTGCGCCACCACCGCCCTGTCATGTTTTTCTTTTTTTTAAATGTAAGAGATTTGCAGCTACTAGCTCAAAGCAGCTAAATCCACATGAGCAACCACAGTAAGAGAGTCTTCCTTTTTAAAACATTTTTTTTCCTTTTAAATCCTGATCACAGCTCCCCTTGATGCCTCCGGCTTGCTCATGTCTATCCCCTACTCTTCCACAAGTGTCCCCTGGCTCTGCCTGATGTTTTCCAGGATATCTATTTCCACCTTCATCCTATGCTGAATGAAGTCTTTGATGAGACAGTTATGCTAGGTTCCTGTCTGCAAGCATAGCAGAGTATCATTAACAGTGTTAGAGGTTGGCGACTTCCCATGGGATGGGTTTTAAGTTAGGGTAGTCATTGGTTGGCTTTTCCCTCAGTTTCTGCTCCACTGTTCCCCCTGCACATTTTCTAGGCAAGATAAATTTTGAGTTGAAGGTTTTGTGGGTGGATTGAGGATTCCCCTTCCTCCTCTAGGTTTCCTGCCTGGCCGCAGGAGGTAGCCACTTCAGTGTCTATATCCCACTCTGGTAGGAATTTAAGCTAGGCTCACCCCCATAGACTCCTCATATCCTCTCCTGTCCCAGGCCTCCAGCTAGTCACCAGAGATGCCCCCTAACCCCCTTGCACTGATTTCCATTCTCATTCCCAGACCTCTCTGGGATCACCTTCCCACACCTGATAGCTCTCTCAATTCCTCTCCTCAAATCCTCTCCTACCCATTTCCCTCTCTCCACCCACCTTCAATGACTATTTTTCTGTCCTCCTTTCTCATAAAGGGAGTGTTTCCCAAAGAGGCACATGTCAAATGCTTCTTCATTAGGTGTCAGTGCTTGTGAGAAGTTTTGGCAACTTCAATAGGCAGAGCTAAAGGCAGTCTCGATCATCCAAAGAATGACCTTGAATTGGATCCAGGATCTTACCCCTTTCCTTTTCCCCTTTTCCTTGGAGTGAAGCTCCCAAAATATCGAGCCAAAGATTTCCTCTTTATAAGGTCAGTAGCACAGATATTTTGTTATAATTTAGAAAACAAATTTATTTTAAAATTGAGAAATCACCCATTTATGTACACAAGGATAACTGTCCTGCCCAGATCTTGGGAATGAGTATTTTGTTGGGAGAAATGGCTAGATTTGTGAACATAATCCATGAGATGCTTGTACTCAACTTGATAAATTAATGTTAAGGCCTTATCCCATTCTCTGTTCTGTCTCTTCTCTTCCCCTTAAGTCTAAGATTTGAATCCAAGGTCACATGGCATTTCTTTTTCTTTCCATGAATTTTTTGTTTGTTTGTTTGTTTGTTTGTTTTTTCGAGACAGGATTTCTCTGTATAGCTCTGGCTGTACTGGAACTCACTCTGTAGACCAGGCTGGCCTTGAACTCAGAAATCTGCCTGCCTAGCCTCCCAAGTGCTGGGATTAAAGGCGTGCGCCACCACGACCCAGCTCCATGAATTTTTAATAGTGTAAAATAAATACATGTAATAATAGCTTTCCTAAAGGTATTTTCCATGCTGTGTATTAATATCACTGTAATTTATCACAGTAATGCCCAGTTTATTTTTCTCCTGGTTCCCTTGCTCTATTCCTCTATCTTCCTTTCTAATTTCTCATCTTTGTTATCTTTCCTCTCTTTCTCCTTTTCCTGTTTCTATTTCTATTCTTTGCTTATTAGATTCTATATATGAAAGCTAATCTGTGTCATTTATCTTTATGAATTTGACTCACCTTGCTAAAATGTCATGTCTCTAACTCTAAATATTTTCTGCAGAAGATGATTATATTTATCTTTACAGCAATTAATATTTCATTAAGTTACATGAACACACACAGACATACATACTCAGATACACTTTCTAACACACTCATCCATGGCTTGATTCCTAGCTGACATTAGCATTAATACAGAATATAATATAGTATGCTATAGAATAGTGTAGCACAATGCAGGCAGATGACATACAAGTTCATTTTGTTTTTAAGAGGACTTCTAATCTTATTGCATACTATCAGCACTAATTCTTTACCATTCCCATCAACTATGACACGAATGTGTCACCCATCTCACATTCTTACCAGCAGATGTTTTTGCTTGGTGATAGCCATTCTGATGGAGAGTAGAGGTAACCTCACTGTAGTTTTGCTT
Source organism: Mastomys coucha (assembly GCF_008632895.1). Lineage (NCBI taxonomy): Eukaryota > Metazoa > Chordata > Mammalia > Rodentia > Muridae > Mastomys > Mastomys coucha. The sequence goes on along the minus strand of NW_022196912.1, from coordinate 76,678,659 downwards.
TACTTTTCCCTACTTGCTAATAATGTCTACATTTTTTTCATGTGTTTATTACCGCTTTGTATTTTCTGTCTTGAACAGGTTCTACTCAATTAATTTTATCCTGTTTATACAGTGGGATTTTTGTGCTTCTGGTATTTAATTTTGATCTTTTGTGTAGTCTTAGTAGCAGTCCCTTGTCAGGTATGTACTTGGAAAAGATATTTTTGTACCCTGCAGGTTGCCTTTTTACTCTGGTAATTTGTTTCCTTTGTTGTACAGAATCTTTTTAATTGGATGTAACTCTATTTGTAAATTTAAGTAGGAAAACACACGCACACACACACACACACAACTATCACCTGCCAGAAAAGACAGCTATTATATGATAATATAATCTGGTTTAATCTTCAAGCCCATAATCTTAGGTCCTATGCATTCCTGTCATAGATAATGATTGAAAGGCAGGCAAGATAGTTCAGTTGGTAATGGTGATAAGCCTAACAACCAGAGTTTTGTGTCAACATTTCAACTCCACTATGAACTGCAAAAAGTCTGAAATTTTAATCTGATTCTGAATTTTACAAAGGGTGATATTTTGGGAGGTGACTAGGATTATAAATCTGTAATCAGAATGGAGAACAATATTTGAATTCTGGAGGTTTCATGTGTAGAGAGGAAGAGAGTGGGGAGAGTGAAAAGAAAACCAAGCAGAGGACAGATGCGCACACACACACACACACACACACACACACACACACACACACGCACACGCTTGCACACTCACACACATGCATGCACACCCACGCATGCAAGCATGCACTCACGCACGCATACACTTACAGAGATGCACACACTCACTTCTTGGCATTCTTTCTTTCTAGGTTTCTCTATAACACCTCAGGATTATCACAAGGTAGCACACTATTTTGTTAATCTTGGATCTTTCTACTTTATATACAAAAGAAAAAGGAATTATTACAAGTATTCAATATATTTTTTTCAGTAGAGCAGAAAGAATATGCAACTGTATAAAACACATTTATTTAGAAATAAATCTGTAGTTTGCCAATAACACAAGCAAATATTAGTGTTATTTGCAATTAAAACCATGTTATATAACTGCATCATCTAAGTTCTTTTGCCTACTAAGGAATGTATTTTTCTCTAAATATTTGCAACAAAATGACTTCTCTTAACCATTTAAATTTTCCCATAGTCACAAACATAATCCAAACACAACTGATATTATATATCATTTATCCATACTTTATTTAATAATATTCTTAGGCAACTGCCAGTTTATTGAGTTTGATATTAATTTTCAAACATTAATTCTATAGGGACTATTTATATTCAAAATGGAGATTAGCTATCTAACTTTAAGAAGGAAACAGTTCAATGGTTGGCTGTGAATATCTGTATCTGTCTCAGTCAGCTGCTGAGGTAACCTCTCAGAGGACAGGCTCCTGTCTGCAAGCACGACATAGCATCAGTCATAGTGTCAGGGACTGGTGCCCACCCATATTATGGATCCCAAGTTGGGTTGGGATCAGACATTCCTTCAGTCTCTGCTCCCTTTTGGTCCCTTCATTTCTTTTATTGAGGAGCAGTTTTATAAAAATGTTTTGTAGGTGTGTTGATATCCCCATCCCTCCACTGGGGGTTCTGTCCAGACCCTTTTGAAAGAATTGGGGTAAGGACTAAAGGAATCGAAGACGATTGCAAATCCATAGGAAGACCAAAGATCTCAACTAACCTATACCCCTGGGAGCTCCCAGAAATGAAGCCACCAACCAAAGACATGTGAGGTTCTACAAACACCAAAAGAAAATGCTTTGTAATTATAACTTAATACTTCTGAAAGATGTTTACAATTTAATCAAAGGTATTTTAGAAGTTTGGGGAAATGTACAGTATTTTAAAATTTGAAGTTAGTTGAACTCTAATTCTGAATTTTATTGTTTACTAATTCTATCTAGCCATTAAAGGCAATATTCATTTCATAATTTTCTTTCTTTGACAGGATATAAAATTTTCTTTTTCCTTCTCTGGCTTCAAATGATTCAGTTAGTTTTTATGTAATCCCTTTATTTATTCTAGTATTTATTAGACATGCTTTAATTAAACATTAAATGTAATATGTTCTATATTGACATAACATTAAGCACATGTTAACATATTAAATCTTAAGTTACTAATTTAAATGTTATTAATATCAATTTAGAAAAATGACTAAATTATTTAAATTTATTAATTTGTAATTTGTTTCCAAAAAGAGTATCGAAAATTGTTAGGTAAAGTTGCAAAGCTTCTGTAAGGCAAAAGACACTGTCAATAGGACAAAATGGCAACCAACAAATTG